>NW_015163210.1:8140-21343 GCF_001447785.1 Gekko japonicus | reverse complement strand
AAAAATATACCCCCGTCGAGTCGTCGAATTTTATGGCTTAGAAAAGAAAGGTCTCCTCCCGAGGACCAGTTTAGAAAGTACCCCAAACCAGGGCTTATGGATAAAAATTCTCCATCCAACAATGTTATCTGCCAGGGGAGATGGCGACAGATGTTTCCTTCCATTTACAGCATCAGGGGCACAGCCCTGAGGGTTGCCAACCTCCAGGCGGCACCCGGAGATCTCCCACTATTTGCAATTGCTCTCCGGTCAACCAAGATTTTATTTTTTTTAATTTTATTTATGTCCGCCCTCCCCGCCTCGGCAGGCTCAGGGCGACTCACAAAAAACCGTACATATAACAGGGCTATTTTGGGGCAGGAACGCACAGGAACGGAGTTCCGGCTGGCTCCTGAGTTGGCCACGCCCAGCAGGAACTCATTAGTATAACAGGCCACACCCAACAGCAGAAACTCATTAGGATTGGCTACATTAGGGGTGTGTGGCCTAACATGCAAAGGAGTTCCTGCTACAAAAGAAGGCCCTGGGTTTTGACAACAAACAAGGTAAACAGAATAAGAAGGGAAAGGTGGGTGTGGCTGGATGACCACCCTTCTGGTAACATGGGAGTGTGGCCTAATGTGCTAATGAGCTGTGCTGTCAGGGGTGTGGCCTAATATGCTAATGAGTTTCTGTTGTTGGGTGTGGCCTATTATGCAAATGAGTTCCTGCTGGGCTTTTTCTACAAAAAGAGCCCTGCATGATATATACATGTATTTAAAACAATGGAGTAGTTAAAACCCAATGTTTGATAGGTAAAATCACAACATATAATCACAACATATTTCTCCCCTGGAGAAAATGGCTGCTTTGGAGGGTTAATTTAATTACTCATTGAGTAAAGAGAAGAGAGAAGAGATTGGATTAACCCAAAGACGTCTCATCTAAACAGGATCCATTTATCTCGGGACAAGTGTGGGGTGAAACTGGGGTGACCTCAATGTAATGTGGAGGCAAAAAAATACCCCGAGATAATTACAGGGGTGAACTCGCGTGTAGTGTAGAACGTAAGTTCAGGGACAGGGTTTGTTGGGTATTTGCATGTTGAAAACACTCAGTGTGTGTGTATGGGGTTAAATGTCTGTTCTGTTGTCACAGGAAATCACCTGCCTTTGTGTTAGCCAATGTTAGCTTAAGTCTGTTAGCCCGTGAAAAGCATCCCTGTTCTGAGAGTTTGATTGGAAGCAAAGTGTTAGTGTCTTTGCATTTTATGGTTTATGGTCTCTCTTCCCCTCTTTGTTTGTCTTGAAGAAGGAGCATGCTACAGAGGCCATTACAGTTCTTCTAGTCTAGTGAGAGGATGTAGCTTATATAGCTGTTGTTATTTTCTCCCAAGTTACCCTTCCCTATGGTAGAATTGTAGTAAACACACATGGACTCTGGGTCTGATTATTGAACTCTGGCATTACTCAACTGATTTTTACTCTGCTGAATTTCATAAAATCTCCAACAGGGTTGAACCAGGATTTAAGGTCTAGTGCAGAAAGGACCATCTCAGAGCGGCTTACAATCTTCTTTCCCTTCCCCCTCCCCACAACAAGCACCCTGGGAAGTAGGTGGGGCTGAGAGAGCTCTTTCAAGGACTGCTCT
This sequence comes from Gekko japonicus, assembly GCF_001447785.1. Lineage (NCBI taxonomy): Eukaryota > Metazoa > Chordata > Lepidosauria > Squamata > Gekkonidae > Gekko > Gekko japonicus. Next base: position 19,714 of record NW_015163210.1, on the reverse strand, counting down.
TGAGAGAATTGCTCTGAGAGAACTTGTGACTAACCCAAGGTCACACCAGCAGCTGCGTGTGGAGGAGTGGGGAATCAAACTTGGTTCTCCCAGATTATTACCCTGTATCTGTTCTCAACAACTTCATTGGGTGCTCCCTGAGTTCTAGTAACCTGAGAGAGGGTGGAAAAAACGTGTACTTGACCGCCCCGCATTTGTATATCATGACACCCTACGTCCATCAGAACTAGCGGCTGTCAACACAAAGTATTATAATCTTCTGTACCCTACTTGGAAATAGCATGGCTAAGCAAGCACCTTTTAGAAGAGCAGTCACGGGTAGCCGCAGCACATGGCAATGTTCAAGAAGAACTAAGCTAGAACAAGAGCAGGGCTATTTTTGGGCAGGAACGCACAGGAACGGAGATCCGGCTGGCTCCCAAGTTGGCCACGCCCAGCAGGAACAGATTAGCATAACAAGCCACACCCAACAGCAGAAACTCATTAGGATTAGCTACATTAGGGGTGTGTGGCATAACATGCAAAAAGGCCCTGGGTTTTGACAACAAACAAGGTAAAGAGAATAAGAAGCAATAGGTGGGTGTGGCTGGATGACCACACTTCTGGTAACACGGGGGTGTGGCCTAATATGCGAATGAGCTGTGCTGTCAGGGTGTGGCCTAATATGCTAATGAGTTCCTGCTGTTGGGTATGACCTATTATGCTAATGAGTTCCTGCTGGGCTTTATCTACAAAAAAAGCCCTGAACAAGAGAAGGATGTTTCAAATTCATAAATAGCCTTTGAGATTTTCAAACTGGCACCTGACAACCAAGCAGCATGGCAGCCTAGCAGTTCCCCTCATTACGATTAACATAAATTAATGGAATGCACACAGGTCACGGCACCTAGCCCAAGAACACCTGGGCAGGGAATAAGCAGAGCGGGCAGAGAGTGGGGATGCACATGAAACATTTCTCATGCTGCCGCCGTTCCTCTGCCAGGCGTTCCTCTGCCTTTCGCTTAGACAGCCAAGCTGGAAACTTGCAGGCTCCTCCTGAGCCAAGTTGCCATAGCGATGGAACAGCCATCTGCCAACGCTCTGTTGAGGGAAAAGATGGAGGTCTACCAAAGCGAAGGCATCCAATGAAGTTGATGGGCAGTAGGTGCTGGAGGGACAAAAAGGAATACTACTTTGCAGAAAGAGTGATTAAAATGTGGAATTCGCCACCGGAGGATGTCATGATGGGCACAGGAATAAACAGCTTTCAAAGGGGATTAGGTAGATTCATGGAGGATAAGTCTATCAATGGCTGCTAGCCCTGGCGGCTGAGGGGGACCTCAACATTCAGAGGCACTAATCCTCTGAATCCCAGAGCCAGGAGGCAACATCAGAGGAAGGCCTCGGCCTCTGTGCCCTGTTGTTGGCCCTCCAGAAGAACAAGTTGGCCACTGTGTGAGACAGGATGCTGGACTAGATGGACCATTGTTCTGATCCTGCAGGGCTCTTCATATGTTCCTATGAAGGCCTCGGCCTCTGTGCCCTGTTGTTGGCCATCCAGAAGAACGGGTTGGCCACTGTGTGAGACAGGATGCTGGACTAGATGGACGATTGTTCTGATCCTGCAAGGCTCTTCATATGTTCCTATGAAGGCCCCGGTCTCTATGCCCTGTTGTTGGCCATCCAGAAGAACGGGTTGGCCACTGTGTGAGACAGGATGCTGGACTAGATGGACGATTGTTCTGATCCTGCAAGGCTCTTCATATGTTCCTATGAAGGCCTCGGCCTCTATGCCCTGTTGGCCACCCAGAAGAACGGGTTGGCCATTGTGTGAGACAGGAGGCTGGACTAGATGGACCATTGTTCTGATCCTGCAGGGGTCTTCATATGTTCCTTTGAAGGCCTCGGCCTCTATGCCCTGTTGGCCACCCAGAAGAACGGGTTGGCCATTGTGTGAGACAGGAGGGTGGACTAGATGGACCATTGTTCTGATCCTGCAGGGCTCTTCATATGTTCCTATGAAGGCCTCGGCCTCTGTGCCCTGTTGTTGGCCATCCAGAAGAACGGGTTGGCCACTGTGTGAGACAGGATGCGGGACTACATGGACCATTGTTCTGATCCTGCAGGGCTCTTCATATGTTCCTATGAAGGCCTCGGCCTCTGTGCCCTGTTGTTGGCCATCCAGAAGAACTGGTTGGCCATTGTGTGAGACAGGATGCTGGACTAGATGGACCATCGTTCTGATCCTGCAGGGCTCTTCATATGTTCTTATGAAGGCCTCGGCCTCTGTGCCCTGTTGTTGGACCTCCAGAGGAACTGACTGGCTACTGTGTGAGATAGATGGACTAGATGGACCACTGGTCTGATCCATCAGTGCTCTTCTTATGTTTTCCTTTTTTATTGGAGAGGACCATGAGGTCCAGTATTGATCTAGAACTGTCCGGAATAGTCAAAAGGAGTTGCAATAGATTGTGGTGTCAAGTCAGCTGTACCGAAGGTCCATAATGGATGAGCTGCCAGCGCAGCAACAGCCACGTGGCAGACCACGAGGGCCTCCTGCTGGTTTCGCTGACTACCTGAGCCAACGACAATTTGAGCAAGCACCTGGCAGGTTTGTAATACGTGTCTGGTGGGCACATTTGTCTTGACAGGTGGTAAATTGTGCCAGCCAGGCTCCGCAGATGCCCCCAATAAGCACCCTGTGAAAGCATCCTGAAAGATCCGGTGGGTGTCGCGCTTGACTTCATGTGCGAAACCTGACAACAGACGCGGAGTCAGCAGAGATGGGACGCTTTCCATTACAGCCAGCTTCCTGCTTGGTTCTGAGTGACTGGGGGGAATTTAGGCCCTTCTGCAGCCTGGAGATAGATCGGTTTGTTGTTTGGCTGCGAGGGGTGGGTGGGGGTGGACAAGTTATGCTTTTAAAAAACCCCACACTGCTGCTGTTTTTGTTGTTTTCATTATGGCGGCTTTTCAGGATCCCAAAGTTTTGAAGCAAGGTGAACAACAACAACATGGGTGGTGGGGTTGCCAACTTCCAGCGGCACCTGGAGCTCTCCCGGTATTACAGTTGCCCCCCCCCCGGCGACCAAGAGCAGTTCTCCTGGAGAAAAAGGGCTGCTTTGAAGGGTGGACTCTACTCTCCAAGCCGGCTTCTCCAGGCCCAATTCCCCAAATCTCGAGGGATTTTTCAGCTCAGAGCTGGCAACCCGAATGGGTGGGCCGTGGGAGAGAGTTGAACGGTGGCTGTTTTACCCTTCTCTCTTTTGCTCATAGGAGCTGTGGTGGCTCAGAGGTTAAGTCGCTGAGCTGTAGACTGGAAGGTCTGTAGTTCGGCAGTTTGAGACCTGAGTGCTGCGTGACGGAGTGAGCTCCGATCTCTGGCCCCAGATCCTGCCAACCTAGCAGTTCGAAAGCCAGAAATTGCAAGTAGATAAATAGGTGGGAAGGCAACAGTGTTCCGTGCGCCTTGGTGTTTAGTCATGCCTGCCACATGACCATGGAGAAGTCTTCGGACAGTGCTGGCGCTTCGGCTTGGAAACGGAGATGAGCACCACCCCCTAGAGTCGGATTTGACTAGCTTTCAAGCAAGGGAAACCTTTACCTTTACTTTTGCTCATAGCGTGACTTTATTTTGATTGTTTCAGTTGAACTGAATTGTTTTTATTTACTTTTAAAGTAGAAGGACAGGATACCAATTCAGTGTCTAAACTGATGGATAAATAGACAGGTAGGGAGATAGACAGACAAATGGATAGACTGGCAGACGTCGATAGATAGACAGACAGACAGACGTCAATAGACAGACATGTCAATAGACAGATAGACAGAAAGACAGACAGGCAGACAGAAAGATGGACAGACAGGCAGGCAGATAGAGAGAGACAGGCAGGCAGGCAGGCAGGTAGGAAGATAGATAGACAAAGAAAGAGAGAGAGAGAGAGAGACAAAGACACAGATGGATAGATAGACAGAAAGACAGACAGACAGACACAGAGAGGGACAAAGACACAGACAGACAGGCAGGAGACAGAGAGACAATTTCCTTGAACATTTGAAGTCTTGCCCCAGGGTCTTTCTGGTGTGTGTGTGACTTCCCTCCCTCTGTTCATTAAATAGTTCCCAGTTAAGCACAGAACTGCTTGTCGTGTGTTCTCCCAGCACAATGCCGAACACCCGCGAAGCCCCTGCCGTTTCACAGACTTCCTACTGACCTTGCAATCTTTTAAAATCAACATTCTGGAAGGGTCCCTCTCTCTAGCCCTGCGCCCTCCCTTTTCTACATCTCTGAGCTGACCTTCAGCCTGTTGTTTTGACCTTCCGAGCCCGAGGATGCCTTCGGCTGGGGACACGTGCAGGAACATCGCCAGACATATGAATCACTCCGGGCCACTGGGACGGTCTCTGCTTTCATGACAAAAACACTGTTGGGAGTTACAGTTTGTCCTTAATCTTTTGTCAATACTCTGTTATCTTCACATTTTTATGACAATTTGTGTTCTTACACAAATTGAGAACTCTTAGATGTACGATGGTTAATTTAGGTTCTATGCTTCGTGTTTTTATTGTAACTAGTAACACAATCTTTGCAAACCAATGTGCTAGAAATCAAAATGTTCAAAAATCCTTGGTGTCTGTCTATCTATCTATCCATCCATCCATCCATCCATCCATCTATCCATCCATCCATCCATCCCTCTCTCTCTCTCTCATCTCTCTAACATCTATCATCTATCTATCATCTATCATCATCATCTATCAATCATCTATCATCTATCTATCTTCTATCATCCATCATCTTCCTACCTACCTACCTTATTTATACCCTGCTTTTTATCCCAATGGAGACCCAAAGTACCTTAAAACAGTCTCCATTTTATCCTCACAACAGCCCTGTGAGGGAGGTTAGGCTGAGCGTGTGTGACCAGCCCAAGGTCAACCAGCAAGCTTCTAAGGCAGAGTGGGGATTCGAACCTTGGTCTCCCAAATCCTAGTCCCGCACGCTAAACCACTACCATAATGTGCTCAAAAAATAAATAAATCAAAGTGCTCAGACATCTTTGCAAACCGTGTGCTCAAAAACCAAAATGCTCAGACACCTTTGCAAACCGTGTGCTCAAAAAATTTAAATGTTCCCTGCTCACATTGCCGGTTTTCTCTTAAGTTATTCATTCCTTGCATCCCTTTGCTAACAATTCTACATAAGTAATATCTTGAGTGGTTTTGCATTTGCCCGGTTGGCAGCGTTCAGCCATGGCAGATGGCCGGGTAGTTGTTCATGTTGTGTAGTGGCATATGCTCGGAATTTATGGGATTGCTGAGATTATCACGGGCAGGTCATGCATCATTTCGAATCAGCTACATTCCAAGAATATGTCCTGCTTTTGTTTCAGCACTTTTGTCATGTTGGCAAGTGCGCCACGCTCACTTGATCGAACGATGGCTTCCAGGTGGCGATCTGCGACTACTCCAAGGATTTGCAGTCCCGTTCGGAACGCTCAGTGAATGCACTCAGCTTGAGGAGTCAGGCAGGGAAGGCTGAAATACTGGAGTCAACAGCTGCACATCCTCACTGCTATACTTTGTGATCAATTCAGGAACAGGCATGTCTGCACACCTTACTCGAAGTACGCCACTATGCCGGAGAAGGCCCTGACCTGGAGAGGCCAGACTAGCCTGTTCTTGTCAGATCTCAGAAGCTAAGCAGGGTCGCCCCTGGTTAGTACTTGGATGGGAGACCACGGAGAAGGTGGACGGCACAGAGGTGGGTGTGGGAAAGTATGGGGGGCTGGCTCAAAACCTGGAACTGGCCCTGGACTGAGGGTATGTAAGAAAGATTCATATGTTCCATATGAAGGAGCGGGGCTATGGCTTGAAGGGGAGGAGCAGTGGCTCACTGGCAGAGCATCTGCTTGGCAATCAGAAGGTCCTAGGTTCAATCCCCAGCCTCTCCAAGTAACAGGACCAAGGTGAAGTGATGTGAAAGACCTTTCCCTGAGACTCTGGAGAGACTCTGGAGAGCCAGTCTGAGTTGAGAATACCAACCTTGATGGACCAAGGATCTGTGAAGATTTTTTGGACATAATGCATCATAATACATCTATTCTCCCTTGCTCCAGACTGCAAGACTAGATCTAATGGGTGGAAATTACAAGGGTGTCGTTACTGGCTAAATATCCGGAGAAACTCCCTAACTGTAAGAGTGGTTGAGCAGTGGAACAGTCTGCCTCGGGAGGTGGTGGATGCTCCTTCACTGGACGCTTTCAAGCGGAGGCTGGACGACCATCTTTCGGGTATGCTGTAGGGCTATCTTTCGGCTCTGCTCCTGCAGAGTGCAGGGGGCTGGACTAGATGACCTGCAAGGTCCCTCCCAACTCTGACATTCTATGATTCCGTAAAAGGCAGCTCCATGTGTGTTCAAAAAAGGTGTTGGGTTTTTAGCAAGTTAAAAACACTTCAGTAATTATAGAGTTAACTTTGTTTGTGTTAGTCAACAGGAAGTCACATGTTTATTGTACCAAATCTGTTTACTAAGTAGAAAATCCCAGGGATTTTGTAGGAGGTCATAGTATAATGACCTGAACTTTAGCTCTGTGATTGGAAATCAATGTATTGGCTATTGAGCATATTGAGGTCCCTCTTTTACTGCCTTTGTCTTGGAGGACAAGAGACACCATTCTTGTTCCCATCGCATCTTCTTAGCAGTAAAGACTCAGGGATCCAGTGCTTTGTTGTTTTGCATCCTGTTTACCTTTTCTGCATATTAGTTTTCTAGTAAAGTTTTATATTTTTACAAACGTTCACATGGACTCAGGGGGTGGGAAAGTATTAGGAGCTGGTGGGGGGCAGACGAGGGTCCCAGGTCACTCTCTGCCCAGGGCCTCTCAAAACCTGGAACTGGCCCTGGACTGAGGGTATGTAAGAAAGATTCATATGTTCCATATGAAGGAGCGGGGCTATGGCTTGAAGGGGAGGAGCAGTGGCTCACTGGCAGAGCATCTGCTTGGCAATCAGAAGGTCCTAGGTTCAATCCCCAGCCTCTCCAAGTAACAGGACCAAGGTGAAGTGATGTGAAAGACCTTTCCCTGAGACTCTGGAGAGACTCTGGAGGGCCAGTCTGAGTAGAGAATACCAACCTTGAAGGACCAAGGATCTGATTCAGAACGTGGTTGAGCAGTGGAACAGTCTGCCTCGGGATGTGGTGGATGCTCCTTCGCTGGACGTTTTCAAGCGGAGGCTGGATGACCATCTTTCGGAGTCTCAGAGCAGTTTACAAACTCCCTTCCCTCCCCCTCCCCACAACAGACACCCTGTGAGGAAAGTGGGGCTGAAAGAGCTCTTTCGAGGACTGCCCTTTCAAGGACAGCTCTTATCAGAACTACAGCTTGCCCAAGGTCATCCAGCAGGTGCAAGTGGAGGAGTGGGGAATCAAGCCCGGTTCTCCCAGATTAGAGTCCTCGCACTTAACCACTACACCAAACTGGAAGTGGGGGGATGATGGAGGATGGAAGTCGGAGGCGGAGTAAAAAGAAAAAAGAAAAAGCCCAGCAAAGTGCTGCTCTTTGGGAATCATTGTGGACATCTCCATGCCAAAAAAGAAGAAGAAAAAGAGAAGTAATTTAAAGTATATTCCCCTTCTTCCGAAGTTAGAATGGACAATGCTCCAAGTAAAGAACTGCTGTACGGCATCATTTGGAAAGAGATGTAAGAAGAATGCAGAAGTGGATTTGTTTTTTTGGGGGGGAGTTCTTCAGAAGACCAGCTGAACAAACCCATGGATTTCCCCCCCTTCCCGGCCATTTAAAATATTCTCGCTGTCAAGAGCTTCTAGTCAGCATAGAAAGCTTTCAGCCTCTTAGACGTGTACATTCCCCCCCCATGCTATTTAAAGTGGTCTACTGTGCGTCCCCAAATATAAAGTCATCCAGGGAGAAAGCCTCGGGTTGCTATGCACACCGCGATCTTGATGATAACCTTTCAGCTGCCTTGAAATCCGCAAATGCCACGGATCGGGCGTCTCCCGCGGCTCGGAAGGTGGCACAGCACTGATACCGGCAAACGTGCAAAAACGTTTGTCGCTCGCAGCAACAAAAGAAACCGGTAATTTTCTTTCAGGGGAGGATACAAGAAGGAAGTGAAATCTTCATGCGGGATTTGTAGTGGCTTTGGGGGGCCAAGGGGTGGGGAAGCACATGCTCAGTGTGTGTAGCGTTCCCGAAGCAGGCTGGATGTCCCCAGGATCTTCACTGGGCCCAGGAAGGGACCAATGGCCCCTGAACAGAGGTCATTTCGGGGGGGATTGCGGGGGATCGCAGTTCCCCCGGGTGAGGTACGGGGGGCGGGGCACATGACGAAGCCCCGCCCCCTGCTTCCGGCCACCCCGCTTCCGACCCTCATTCAGCCAGGAGGAGGCAGGAGAAGAGGGAGGGTAAGTTGCTTCCTCCCTGCCTCTCCCCACCCCTGCCTGCCTTGGGCCAGGGAGGGCCTTCGCGGGGCTTCCTTGCAGTCCCGCTGGCCTTGCAGGTTCACCTCTGGGCCCCTCATGGGGCTCGGCAGTGGAACTGCAAGGCCGGTGGTGGCGTCCAGGACCGTTGGGGGCGGGGTGTGTGGCCTTATGACACACTTCCGGTGATGTCAGGGGGTGTGGCATATGCTAATGAGTTATGCTAATGAGTTCCCCTAGCTCTTTTTCTACGAAACGACCCCTGCCCCTGAAGGATGGAAAAGGTGTGCACAGATCATAACAGGCAGGGGTCATTTCCTGCAGGAGAGCACAGGAGCGGAACTCTGGCCGTAAAGAGTCCAGGGGGCGGGCACATGCAACAAGCCCCTCCCCCTGCTCCCGGCAGCCCCAGGCCACGAGAAGCGAGAAGCAGATGGGTAAGTTGCAGTGGGTGTTGCCTTCTGACACACTTCCAGTGATGTCAGGGGGTGTGGCATATGCAAATAAGTTATGCTAATGTATTGTGCTACTGAGCTCCTGCACTTCTTTTTCTACAAAATGACCCCTGATAACAGGGTTGCCAGTTCAAAGTTGGGAAATTCCTGGAGATTTGGGGGTTAGGGTTTCGGGACGGGAGGGACCTCAGCTGGGTACAATGCAACAAAGACTACCCTCCAAAGCTGCTGTGTTCTCCGGGCGGAAGTGAGCCATTGTAGTCAGGAAATAAATTGTGGTTCTGGGAGATCTCCAGGCCCTAACTGGATGTTGGCAACCCTTGATCATGTTGCTTCAAGGGCCTTTTTTGAACCACCACAGAGTTTTCAGGGGCTCAAGAAATAACATGCGTGGCAGATTCAGGACGGACAGAAGGAAATACTTCTTTTCATAAAAAGGTAAAGGTAAAGGTCCCCTTGCTCGAAAGCCAGTCGAGTCCGACTCTAGGGTTGCGGTGCTCATCTCCGTTTCAAAGCCGAAGAGCCAGCGCTGTCTGAAGACGTTTCCGTGGTCATGTGGCCGGCATGACTAAACACCAAGGCACACAGAACGCTGTTACCTTCCCACCGAAGTGGTCCCTATTTATCTACTTGCAATTTCTTGCTTTCGAACTGCTAGGTTGGCAGGAGTTGGAACTAGAGACGGGAGCTCACTCCGTCATGCGGCACCCGGGTCTCGAACTGCTGAACTACTGACCTTCCACAGCCTGCAGTTCAGCGTCTTAACCACTTGAGCCACCGCAGCTCCACTTCTTTTCATAGAGAGTGATTAAAATGTGGGATTCACTGCCAGAGGAGGCCATGATGGCCACAGGCACAGACGGTTTTAAAAGGGTCTTAGATAGGTTCACAGAGGAGAGGTCCATCAGTGGCTACCAGACATGGTGACTAAAGGGAACTTCCACGTTCGGAGGCAGTCAGCCTCTGAATCTGCTGGGATAGGCAAGTGCCATTCCCTTCTGTCATGAAAGAGTTAACCTGTTTGTGTGATGCTAATGCTAATTAGTTAGTTTAGATCCAATTAGATGTTAGGCATGTATTTCCCGCCACAGGAAGGGAGGAACTATTCCTAATGAGAAGGTCCTATGATCAGCTGTTGGCTAATTGATACATTGGATAAGAGCAGGGCTATTTTTGGGCAGGAACGCACAGGAACAGAGTTCCGGCTGGCTCCAAAGTTGGCCACACCCAGCAGGAACTCATTAGCATAATAGGCCACACCCAACAGCAGAAACTCATTAGGATTGGCTACATTAGGGGTGTGTGGCCTAACATGCAAAGGAGTTCCTGCTACCAAAAAAGCCCTGGGTTTTGACAACAAACAAGGTAAACAGAATAAGAAGCAAAAGGTGGGTGTGGCTGGATGACCACACTTCTGGTAACATGTGGGTGCGGCTTAATATGCTAATGAGTGGTGCAGTCAAGGGTGTGACCTAATATGCTAATGAGTTTCTGCTATTGGGTGTGGCCTATTATGCTAATGAGTTCCTGCTGGACTTTTTCTACAAAAAAAGCCCTGGATAAGAGCACATGTTGTTTGTCACGTACACAAGAGGTGAAGGCTCTGGGGAAAACGTCCTCTCCTTGGTTCTCATGTCACGCTCTCTCATTTTTCTCTTTTTCACACACACACTCTCTCTCCCAAGAGAGAACTAACCGCTAGACAAAATGGTAGGGATACCAGCATTCAGTTGGCGCCTGGGGATCCCCCAGAATTACAGCTCCTCTCCAGACTTAACAGGGATCAGTTCCCCTGGACAAAATGAGTGCTCTGGAGGGTGGACTCTGTGGCATTGTACCCGACTGAGGCCCCTGTCCTCCCCAGGCTCCATCCCCAAATCTCCAGGAGTTTCCCAACCTGGATCTGGCAACTTTATCCCTCCATCCCCTGCCAGTGGCTACGGGGGGAACCTAGAAACCCTACAAATAGTTAGGATCGTTAGGATCAGTGTTCCCTCTAGGCTGAGTTAGTGTGAGCTAGCTCACAGTTTTTTTAGCCTCCGGCTTGCACATTTTGAGTCTATGCTCGGGAAGGGACGCCTCCAGAGCAAACGAATTTACGCAGCAGCCAAATCGCTCGCTCACCACTTTAATGCCGGTAGCTCCGCGGTTTAGAGGGAATATTGGTTAGGATGCTATTATTTTCACTCTGTGTAACCTAACCTGACGGCACTTGTGTGGCTAGCCAATTGAAGTCACACAGTGAGACAATGTCCAGGCAGCAAGAGGGTAAAAGAAGAAGAAGTTTTATTCGAATAAGGGACATGTCCACTGAGCTCCAGTTGTGTCCCAACTTTTATACCCTCGGTTCTCCTTTCAGTTTTACATCATCCTTGACATCACTTTGTTGTTCAGTCGCACAGCTGAGTCCGACCCTTCACGACCCCGTGGGCCACACCACGCCGTGCCCCCTCCCGTCTTCCCTCGTGCTCCGGAGTTTGCTCGATTTCATGTTCGTTGCCTCGATAACACGGTCTAGCCATCTCATCCTTTGCCGCCCCCTTCTTCTTTGACCTTCAATCTTTCCCAGCCTCAGGATCCTCATCTGAATAAGAGGCCTGTTTGCTCTCCTATCTATCATTCAATGACTTTGTTAGTGAACCTGGATTTTAAGATAACATTAGAATTGTGCAAATATATAATAGTAATAATAATAAT
>NW_015163210.1:0-4239 GCF_001447785.1 Gekko japonicus | reverse complement strand
GGATGCCATGATCTTAGATTTTTTAAAATGTTGAGTTTCAAGCCAATTGGATAGTGAAGGGCGGGGTATAAGGCCAATCTCCTCCTCCTTCTCATCCAATCTTGGAAGCTAAACAGGGTTATCCCTGGTTAGCACTTGGATGGGAGTCCACCCAGGGTTCCTACGCAGAGGGAAGGCAGTGGCAAGCCGCCTCTGAAGGTCTCTTGCCTTGCCTTGACAACGCCACAGGGGTCACCATAAGTCAGCCGTGAGCTGATAGCCCTTTCCACCATCACGTCAAAAGGGAAGTGGTGAAAATATTTTATCGTAGTTAATGGGAAGGGGGGGTTGGAAAACCCAAGGTTCCAACATGACATTCTCTTTACCTGTCTTGCTTAGGTCAAAAACATTTCAGAAAGCTGGCAAATGTGGTATAATTCCCCGAAGACAAAGATCTAAATGAAAATGTCAGAGAGCATTTTCACTTGGCCTTTAGCATTCAAGAGCATTATTTTCTTACCCTTTTTTGTCCCAGGAAGAAGGATCAGTGTGTATTATAGCTATATAGCTTTTAGGAGAAATATAGCCAAGTGGAGACTGACAACGGGGGTAGAATTTTATCTGAAGAAGAATGGTCCCCCCCTAGAGGATATGAGACCACCACTATCCAAATCTATCAGAAGCACAACATGGGATTTTTTAAAATTAACATGAAATAAGAAAATTATCTGACGTTTAAGTTCATAGAACACCTCAATTATTTTCTGTTCGCCTGACACTAGTAAAAGGTTAAACGAGACCCCAAGATAATAATAAATTGGTAGGCTGGGTCCGGTATAGCCCGAACTTGCCAGATTGTGGAAGTTAAGTGAGTTCACAATACCTGGAGTATTGTGTGCCATTTTGGAGGCCTCGCTTCAAAAAGGATGTGGACAGAATGGAGCCGGTGTAGAAGATAGTGACGAGGATGATCAGGGGCCTGGAGACCAAGCCCTGTGAGGAAAGGCTGACTTGGGAATGTTTAGTCTGGAGAAGAGGAGGTTGAGGGGGGACAGGATGGCTCTCTTGAAGTGTCTGAAGGGCCGTCACTTAGAGGAGGAGGGCAGGGAGCTGTTCCTGTGGGCAGCAGAGGAGAGGACTCGCAATCATGGGTTTAAATTAACGGTGGGAAGATACTGGCTGGATCTTAGGAAAAAGTTTTGTACAGTCAGAGTTGTTCAACAGTGGAATCAGCTGCCCAGGGAGGTGGTGAGCTCCCCCTCCCTGCCAGTCTTTAAGCAGCGGCTGGACAAACACTGGTCAGGGATACTCTAGGCTGATCCCGCATTGAGTAGGAGGTTGGACTAGATGGCCTGCATGGCCCCTTCCAACTCTGTGATTCTATGAGTCTGTGGTTCAGTACTTAGATGAGAGACCCCCAAGGAAGACTACGCAGAGGAAGGCAATGGACAACCACCTTCTTGCTTGCCTTGAAGGCCCCTTTGCTGTGGCTACCGTAAATCAGTAGTAAAGTAACAACCCATATGTACTTATGTAGGCTGAGCCCGCCCTTTAGTATAACTAGGAATGTATCCCAAAAGGTTTACCCATAGTATCATTAGGATAAGAGAAACAAGGTGGATCCTGCCATGTTTTCTGCTGGCACGAGAGGGAGAAGGACCCCTTCATGACGACCAAAAAGGCTTACGTTGGAGATAGTGGGACTTATGAACAAAAGGCATGCAGAATAGGATCTGGAGTGAGGGAAGGGAATGAGGCAAAGTGATGTGGGAAAGCTGGTAGGGTCCAAACCAATGTTTTCAAGACATGGCAATCTATTGAACCTCATTTTACCATATGTGGTGGACATGCGAAAAAGCTGTGGACTTTTGGACCAGGGTCCACAGCGAAATGCAAAAGATTCTGAAATGTTCCTTTAAGAAAGCGCCAAAAATTCTGCTCTTAGGACTTAAAATGGAAGAACTGAATATCACAAAAAGGACTCTATTTTGGTATTTGACTACAACGGCGAGACTACTCTATGCACAATGTTGGAAACAAGAAAGAATTCCAGAGTTAGAAGAATGGATACAAAAAACTTTGTTTATGGCGGAGATGGACAAAATTACAAAAAAATTGAATAACAAAGAAGATCAGGAATTCTATGAAGAGTGGAGAGACTTTAAGGTTTACCTAGAAAAGAACTGGGATGTGAAACATAACTTACTATATTTGGAACAATATTGAAGTTAGAATATGATGTTATCTTAAGTTGTGCTGGAGGGAGGAGGGGGGAAGCATTGCGGGAAGCCAGGGGGAGGGAGAGAGTAAATTGGGGATATTGGTATGGGGTCAAAACTGAAATATTAACTTGAACTGATGATATGTCAATATTTTCATGAAAATAAAATTGTGTTCAAAAAAAAAAAGAAGACATGGCAATCTATTCTATGCCATTTTACATCTTTGTCGCTATTCTCAAGCAGCCACCGGGGTCGACTCATGTCCAGCTCACTGGTTGCGGGTAGCATCCCTCATTCGCAAGCCATTTGGGTGTGTCTAATTGAACTGAGATGTGTCTGTTTTCTCATGATTATACTCCTTTCTCACAGCAGCCACCTCCCCTCCACTCGTCTGCCCCGCCACCTCCAGTGTTATGGTACAGTTTGGTGTAGTGGTTAAGTGCGCGGACTCTAATCTGGGAGAGCCGGGTTTGATTCCCCACTCCTCCACTTGCAGCTGCTGGATGACCTTGGGCAAGTCATAGTTCTGTCAGAGCTGTTCTCTCAAGGACAGTTCTGTCAGAGCTCTCTCAGCCCCGCCTCCCTCACAGGGTGTCTGTTATAGGGAGGGGAAGGGAAAGGAGATTGTAAGCCGCTCTGAGACTCCTTTGGGTAGTGAAGGGCAGGGTAGAAATCCAATCTCTTCTTCTTCTTCTTTTACCTCACAGGGTGTCTGTTGTGGGGAGGGGAAGGGAAAGGAGTTCGTAAGCCCCTCTGAGACTCCTTTGGGTAGTGAAGGGCGGGGTATAAATCCAGTCTCTTCTTCTTCTTCTTTTACCTCACAGGGTGTCTGTTGTGGGGAGGGGAAGGGAAAGGAGTTTGTAAGCCGCTCTGAGACTCCTTTGGGTAGTGAAGGGCAGGGTAGAAATCCAATCTCCTCCTCCTCCTCTTCTTTTTCTTCTTCTTCTTTCTTCTTCCTCTTCATAGCAAAAGGTGGGGGGAGTCATTGACAATTTTTAAGTTGAAACATACTACTTAGAAGTGGTGTCTTTGGTGTCTGCCCAGGATCGCATCTGATCTTGTTCTTGTAATGCCTTTTTTTAATGAGATGTTACTGATTGTGAGGTTCAAAAGCAGCAATTGCATTCTATCTGATCATTTAAAGGACACACCCAACGGTACAGGCATAAAGAGGGGATGAATTTATGGCAAGCAGGTCAGTTTAATGACTCAAGCAACCACATCCCCCAGACCTCTTCTCCAGTAAATGATAAACTTTCGTTCCTGGGCTGGGCAAAATGAGCCACAAGCTGCAAGAACTGAGTATGTGCTGTGCCGGGGCAAAGGTGCTAAGCACGGTTCTGTACTACAGGCAAACTTCACCGAAGAACACGGTGGGGAACTGATCAGGAGCTCACTGTGCTTGGAATTGAGAAAGCGTGAACAAGACCAAGTTTGCAGATGACACAAAATTATTCAGGGTGGTGAAAACCGGGGCCAACTGTGAAGAGCTCCAAGACTTCCACAAACTGGGTAAGTGGGCGGCAATGTGGCAAATGATACTCCATGGCCCCGGTCACACGGGAGACTTTGGCTTGGGAGAGGGACGGACCGGGGGCGCAGCAAACGGGCGCGATCTCACCGCAACATCTGGGAAGCGGCGCGCACCTGTCCCCGATCTGTCCCTAAACCCGGAAAACCCGCTGCAAAAAAGAACCTCCTACAGAGGAGGACTTACCTGAAGCACCGCTGTAAGCGCGGCCGTGGGATCGCCGCCGCACCCGTCGTCCGGATCAATCCAGGCTCCCTGCCAAACTCTGCATGCACACACATGCGCAGTTCGGCTGTCACGCTCTTTCCTCAGTGGCTTCCCCCCGGCATCTGATCGTGCTGGGGAGGAAGTGCGTGGCGGCTCAGGGGATCTATGTGATCCTGCCGCCGCGTCTCTCTTTTGGTGCAGCTTTAGAAAGCTGCACTTTGCCCGTGCTATTCCCGTGTAGCAGGGGCCAGTGTTGGTAAGTATAAGGTCATGTTTTTGTTGTTCAGTTGCACAGTTGAG
>NW_015163209.1:107474-110465 GCF_001447785.1 Gekko japonicus | reverse complement strand
GCCAACTCCCAGGGACGCCTGGGTTCCTTACAGGGTACAACCCTTGGTTGTACATGCTTTCACGGAGCCTGCTCCCACGGTGCGAGAAAGTCTCACGGGTGCTCCGTGAGTCAAACCTAGTCCAGTCATCCCAGGCGGGTCCTGCTCCTTTGCCCCATCGAGAAGGGGTCGGAGGTGGCCACGCGAGAGGTGCAGATTTCGGCACGGCTCCCCCCACCGCTCCCGTCGCTGGCACCGAGACCGGTTCCGACGTAGCTGTGGTGGTAGGGGGACTGGAGGTGACCGGTGTGGACCCCTCCGTTGTTGGTATGTTCCCCTCGGCCCCGCTCATGATCTCTCAGATTCGAGGCGATGGAGAAAAAGGGGATTACTAACAAAATGTCCGATTCCACATGCATTCGAATAAATCCATGGTTGATGAACAAAATAGAATTTATTATAAAGTGATGATTAGATCAGGAACACAAGAATTGTTAGTAATGACTACAGGTCGCATAGGGAAACATAATAAAGGAACTTGAACCAGGTTAGAGCCAATGAGCCCAATTCCCACTGGCGGGAATGTAGATAAAACGAGCACCCAATTCCTTGGGAACCCAACGGTTCTTTAACATAAACACAAGTTCAGTTCTCAGGCATCAACTACATAATAAGCAGAGCAACACCATAACTCCTTCCCACCTCCAGCTGTGTGACCTTGAGCAGTTCCGCAGCATAGCAAGGAAAGACAGTAAACACCTACTCAGGAAGAACTGATGGGGGGGAATGACCAGAGCATAAGGCAACATGTAGAACAGAGCACACTACTCAATGGCAGCTTGCTGACACTGACTCACTGGGAAAAAAACAGCTTCTATTTTGCCTGCTCTCTTTTCCCCACGTGCGCACACAGTGCTTATTGGATTTTGCTTGTGTGTGTGGGTGGGTGTTTTGAAACTAGTATAATTGTCAGCAAGCTGCCAATGTTTTGTTTCCTTCTCCTCGTATGCGCTTTATTGCTTTCACTTTCATATGTAGACCTGTTGATGCACTTAATTGCTTGGCTGCCGAAACGTCTATGTCTCTCAAGGCCACAGGTGGTTGCTGCTGCTGAATAGTTGCTTGGGAATCTCACGAAACACCGTGGGAAGGAGATAATGTATGCTGCCTAGAAGCGTTTGCTCCCAGGCCCGATGGCGCGCAGGAACTCCCACAATTTGGCCTCAGTAGTTTGAATGTACTATAACATGCCGTGCTCTTTGCTCCCCCCTCATTCCAAACAGTGATCCTGTCTATGCATCTATAGCTTCAAATAAAGTAAAACCTTTCTGCAACTGTGTACTTCGTTGATGCTTTGGGGAGTCTGACAATAATTCAGGGTGCCCTGCTGCTTTTGGTCATTTCTGACAAAAGAAGTTCACGTGTCATAGTTATGAACTATCAATAAACAGAATTCTTCTTATGAAGCGCTTGTGATCTGACTATCGATTTCTGACACTCTGTAATCAGATCTAACCTGACAAGTGTTAGAGAGATTAAATTTACGCAAGAAAAACAAAAGGCGGTCAAGATCCAATGTGTGTAATTTTCCCCACAGAATCTGTCTAATCGACTGAGTCGAAGGCTCTACGGAGATCAATAAATGCAACGTATAATTTGCCTTTAGGGTGCCGGAGATATTTTTCAGCTAAAAAAGATAATGCTACACAATGATCTAAAGTAGAGTGGTTTGTTACAAATCCAATTTGCTCTCTCCCTGGTAAATTATGAGAAGTCATCCACTCAGATAATTTCTTAAGAAGATGTTTAGCATAATTTTTCCCTAGAATAGACAAGAGACTAATGGGTCTACAGTTCTCTAGGTTGTTAGGGTCACCTTTTTTGAAGATGGAATTATTATGGGAATTTAACCATGATTCTGTTAAAGTACCAAATTTATCAATTAATGTGAAGAGACGTGCAAGAGAATGAGACCACCATTCAATATTGTTCTTCATGAGCTCAGCAGATAGGCCATCGGGGCTCAGGGCTTTACCAGATTTAAGACTAGAAATGAGCTCATATGTCTCCTCATGTGAGACAGGCGGCCACTCTGGAACATCTAAAGGTAGCACATTACTCATTGGTTCAGCTATGAAAGAATGATTGAACAAGTTAGTATAGTAATTGACCCATTTCTGAGGGGGATTTGAGCTAACATTAAGGACTCCCAACTGCCATTTAAAGTCAGTGACCAAGGGCCAGAAAGCATTGTTGTTATTACTTTTGATTGTGTGAAAAAGCTGGGTCCATTTCTTTATGGCAAAGGTATGTTTCTTTTGGGCTAGCAGCAGTTGACATTCCCTCCTCATTTTGCAATAAACAGAAGGGATCCAAGGTAAAGTGCCAGTACTCATCTGCCGAAAAAATTGGCGCAATCTATTTTTAACTAGCTGGCATTCAGCATCAAACCAGGAATTAGTTGAGCATTTCACGTGCTTACAGCCAAATGGATGAGCAAAATCACTGAATTTATCAACAATAGAATTATAAACTGAGAGAGCCTCTGTTAGTGATTTAGTACAGGATAGCTTTTGGTTTAGTTGCATCCCAATATCACTATGCATCCATTGTTGAATCTGTGTCAAAAGGGTTGAGGTCCATTTTATTCTCTTATATACAGGGCAATCAGTATTTTCAGCACTAAACAGAGGAGACCTATCTCCTATACAGCTCATCCTAAAAGTCAATAACTGAGAGAGCCTCTGTTAGTGATTTAGTACAGGATAGCTTTTGGTTTAGTTGCATCCCAATATCACTATGCATCCATTGTTGAATCTGTGTCAAAAGGGTTGAGGTCCATTTTATTCTCTTATATACAGGGCAATCAGTATTTTCAGCACTAAACAGAGGAGACCTATCTCCTATACAGCTCATCCTAAAAGTCAAAAACATAGGAGAATGGTCACTTTCTGTTCAATTGCCAATTGTAAACTTAGTGATATGGTCTCTCAAGACTGGTGAAGTAATCAC
>NW_015163209.1:96186-106183 GCF_001447785.1 Gekko japonicus | reverse complement strand
AAAAAAGTCCACCAGGTGATGTGCAGTCTGGTTTATAACTGGGTCTTTAGATTGTCTAGAGACTAGGAATGGGAGAGGTGTGTGGTCCTCATCTCCCCAACTCAACAAATTGCCTGATTGTGATTAGACCCCAATCTTGCATTAAGATTACCAGCTAAAAAAAGAGCAGCCTCAGGAAATTTCTCCAAAAGCATTTTCAAATAGACACTCAGTGACTTTGAAATGGGAGAGGTGTGTGGTCCTCATCTCCCCAACTCAACAAATTGCCTGATTGTGATTAGACCCCAATCTTGCATTAAGATTACCAGCTAAAAAAAGAGCAGCCTCAGGAAATTTCTCCAAAAGCATTTTCAAATAGACACTCAGTGACTTCCAAGCAGTTGTAGAAGTGCTGTTACCAACAAAAGGAGCAATTTAAAGATTAACTAATAATATCGTCAGATCCTTAATAGAAATATAAAATACCTGAGCCAATGGAGGGCAAAAATCTAATTGGCTAACAATATGATTAATAGAATTATTAAACAAACAACACAGATCAGCCTTAAACTGGCCCCTTATATTTGTTTTTGATGCAGGAAGTGTGTAGGAAGTGTAACCACTGATTAAAACATCTCTGGGCGACCAAGTCTCCTGTAGAAAGATAATGTCAAAATACTTCAAAAAACTCAATAAATCAGGATCTCCGCATTTACTTCCCCATCCCGCAATATTCCAGGATATGAGCTGGAGGAATTGTCCCTGGGGTTGTCTCCGTTTCTGGTTGTTATAATCTACTAAATCTAATTCAGATATTAAGTCGATAGATTTGTTATGTTCAGAGCAAATACAGCCATTTGTCCCAACTTTAGATGGAGGACTAGCTGGTGGGGTCGTTGAGGACTTCTGATGAGGTAATGCAATTAATTCATTCAGAGGGTGCTCTATTAAGAGGTTACCATGAGAACCATTTTTGGTATTTTGAAGATGATTGGAACTCTGGGAATATATATTTTGGATGCTCCTCCTTTGTAATTGTCATTCAGCATCCACTGAAGAGCTTGGTTTTAGGAGGTCTGCTGTAACACTCAGGTTTTATGGGCTTTGGGCCTATCAACTGGCTGTATCTCCGAGTCTTTAATCTCACTCAGTTTATGGCACATAAAATCCATTCTATCAATAATTGATTGTTGCTCATTGCAAAGGAGATTCCCAAAGGAGTCAAAAAGATCGTCCTCTAGAGGATTTTCCAAGTACTTATGTGTCAGTTGTCTTTTGGAGTACAAGGGGGTCAGGTTTGTTCCTTGGCCAGCTTGTGCATGATGATGTTCTGAAGGGGGTTGTGTGTTCTCCATGGGTTCACCCAGGTCATCCCAGGAAATTAAGTTCATTTAGGAAGTTTGATGTGTCTCTGTTTCCATTGGTGACCCCTCTTGTAATGGTGAGTTCATATCAACACCAAAAGATTTCTTATAGCACAAGGGTAATGTAATAGCATTTTGGAACACCCGTGTTGGAAAGACACCTTTGGTTACAAGCTGTGGCTTCTTCTTATGAATCAGAGAAGGTATTCTGGTAGAAGCAAAGGAGAGTAGAACTTTTTGAGACTGATTTGTGGGATTAAGTGATCCGGCCTCCACCAGGTCGACTTCTGATTATTTTATTCTAAGTAGGTCAGCCAAATGACGTTTGGGACTCTGACCTCCTTTCCAGTTTGGGGTTTGTCCGCTTCACCCACATATTGTTAAACAGATCTTTCTTGGCTGAAATATTAGCCGTGCTCCCTTATCCCCTTAATGGCATATGTCTGCCCCTGTCTTCCGATGTTAGTGTTCTGGGATATTGGCTGTACCCAGGGGTCATTTCCTGCAGGAGTGCACAAGAGCAGAGCTCCGGTAGTAAAGAGCCCAGGGGGTGGGCACATGCAACAAGCCCCGCCCCTGCTCCCAGCAGCCCTCAGTCAGAGCAAGAAGAAGCCAGGTAAGATGCAGAGCCCCCCCCAGCCCCCTGGTCCAAAACAGTCCAGTGGCACCTTTAAGACCAAGTTTTATTCCGGTACAAGCTCTCCCTCCTCTGCGAGGACAGATCTGCACGTTCCCCCTCCCCAATAGCTAGCAATCCAAAACAGTCCAGTGGAGCCTGAGCAGTGGGTGTTGCCTTCTGACACACTTCCAGTGATGTCAGGGGGTGTGGTATATGCAAATGAGTTATGCTAATGAGTTATGCTAATGAGCTCCTGCACCTCTTTTTCTACGAAATGACCCCTGGCTGTACCTGAGATGTTAGTTGTATCTGCCGATTGTTAGCACACAGTTTAGTGAGCTCTGCAGTTAGCTGTTTCATTTGGGTATTAATGTTTTGAATGTTTCTAAAGAGACATTCCACAGTCCTTGCAATTAAAATTAACAGGCTGTTCTCCATTGGTGTTCCAGCTGCCTTTGAGGCTGAATCAATATGCCCCACCTTTGACTCTAAAGTAGCAGTATCTTCAAACAGGGTGCTCATATCGTCCTCACTGCCAATCTCAAGTGGTAAAAAATGATTTGCTGTCTCCATGGCATGGATAGGAGTATAATTCTTACTCCTAGTTTTACTTTCACTTGAGCTAAAAAAAAGTCTCTGATCCTGGATTGTTTGGGAGCTGGAAATGGGGCAGCCTCCTCTGTGTCTCTTGTTCTGCAGGCATTATAATACATGAAGAGAGGGAGAAGGAGAAAAAGAAAACAAAACAAAAAGAAAGAAACCTCTTAGTTAAGAGAGTTTCTTAGTGTTCTCTTTATCATAGCTGACCAAGTAATTGTCTCCCAGTTCCACAGTAAATGATAGGGGAGGCAGACAGATTAGAGCCAGAAAGCTAGCAGCTGTCACAAAAATTTTCTCGCACTGAAGATAAACAGTTCACTTTAAAAATTCCATGTGAGATAGGTATAAAATAAAATTAAAATACTGTTCCAGTCAAGCAGCGCTGCGGCTCAGATGTCCTCCCTCGTTGGCTGGAACAGGAAATTCCGAAAAAATCTTTTCTACTTTCTAAAATCTTTAAAGTCTCTCCACACTATACATAATTAATATAATCATTGGAATAAGTTGGGAAGCACTACTCACCCAACTCATCCTAACTGGGGCTGGGAGAGCCATGGACAGCAGCCGACGACACTCACCCTATCCTAGGGTGCTGGGATGGGAAGATGGCTGGATCTCTCTTGGTGGGTCTTCTGCCTGCTGCTGTTAATGTGGAGATGAGCCCAGGGAAGGGCAAGCATCACCTGTAAGGGACTGTGGAGAGAGAGACAAAGCCTCAGGAATGCCAGATTAAGTGGGATTAAGTGATCCGGCCTCCACCAGAAAGACAACCTCATCTGCCTGCCATGAACTGCAGCCCAGGAAATGAGGGGCCCAACCTGACTGGCAACAACAGGAGGGGGATAAGGGCTGGCAGCCAGGGTGAGCTGGGAAGGAGGTCCTGGGCAGACTCTGGAGGTAGAGAGCCCACACCTATGGTTACTGGGAGGAAACGGAATACTGGGATTGGTGCCAGAGTGAGGGGGTGGGACTCAGAAGACCTATATAAAGATGTCTTCTCCACCTGGCTGGGGAGAAAGCAACAGACTGAGCTGAGACCTGGGGGAAAGAGAGAGTGTGGAAAGCCGGTATGGGAAAGAAAGAGGACTTCAGTGCTGGAACACCCTCTCCTTCCCAATTCTGAGGCTGATGAGCCAGATACCCTCTTTGGTGGCAGGGCAGTGAAAGACAGGGAGACCATTTCAGGGGTGGGGGAGCTTCAAAGCATAGTATGATCATAAGAAAAGGGTAGGAAAAAAGGTTCTTGCTAATGAAAGTCAAGTTTAAAGAACAGGTTGGAAAATTCATGAATTTATAAAGAAGCCTGAGATGGTAGAAGAAAATGAAATAAGTAAATGCCAATAAAATACAGGAAGAATTAACAGAAGGACTCAGGAACCAAAGTATGTGGGAGAGACACTGGATGACAAAAGAATCTGCCTGTAGTCGAAAGAGCAGATGGGATGGAACCCAACATAAGCATCAAAAACAGGAAAACTGGCATTCACTAGAAATATTCTGAGATATAGCAGACCTATTTTCTGATCTGGCTGTACCTTTAGACGTCCCTAAGTGACTGTCTAGGCCAGTTCTCTGTCATGTTTGGAAGGAATTTTGTACTTCTCCTACTCAGGTAAAAGATGGGTGACTGGAATAATACCGGAAGAGAATAAAGATGGTCCAAATAAGAGGCAAGGAATTTAGCAGCAGGTGGGGGAAAGAAGGGATCCCTTGGCTCTGGAGACATTTGAACCCTAGCTGAGAACGGTTAGTAGATTCAATAAAGTGTGTTGTTTCAGAATGTACAACTGAGCTTCAGTTTCTTGAAGTGGATTTTGCAAAGAATGCACATAACAAGGAAGCAAAATAATTTAATGTGACATGTATTTAATAATATTGTGAATACTGGAATGACAGCACATTAAAAAAAACACAACAGTTTAAAAAGATTGCAGACACCTGGATTAGTTTATGGTGATGTGCCACCTGTATTATATTAATTTATTCTTGGACAATTACAGCAATTACATGCATTTCACATTAGAAACAATCAGTACTAGTTGACATTGTCACAATACATTATGCTTGGCTTCCAAGAAATTTGTTACTCTCCGCCTCTTTTTACACCTCCTGAGTTCCATGACAACACATTCTTAAAATGAATGACCCAGGACTGTTTCTTTACTACTCACACATAAAAGTGAGCCTGCAGAAACTGACTGAGACATAGTGGATCAACTCCAGTTAAACATGCATGCAGGCATAATAACTTGTTGGAGCATGAACCTGGTATGTTTCAGGCTCAGGTACTCCCTGCCCTCATACACCACACAGACATCAAAGATTTCTGGATTCAAACTAACTCCAGTTTGCTCTGCCATCTGGATGTAGCTGCTTCAGCACTGGAGTTTGTTTCTTCCCCAAACCAGGATGCTAAGCCACAATTTAATCCTGGTAGAGAATCCCAGTTACTGGGAAATAAAACATGAACACCATCAATCATGGTGCTCAAGAAGAAGAGGGAGGAAACCAGGTTTATGCTCAGTGTAAACCAACTCCAGTTTGTTTGTGACTCAGGAACACTCTGCAGATGTTATAGTAGGGTACCATTCTTGTATTGCAGAAGCACACCATCCACACATTTTAGGAGCATAATAACCTGGAAAAGCAGGGTTCTGATTAGTGTGAATGGAAGTTGTACCTGCATGGAAAATCCAGGTGTTGCTGAATTCATACATTATAAGACCTATGGACTTCTGATATGCATGACTGGTGGTCCCCTGCAACAGTGTGAACAGAACACCACCATAATGTCTAGAGAGAAGTTGTCAACTGATAGAGTGTGTGGAAGAGCACAGTGCCTGCGGTTGCCTGAGAGCTGAGCTCTGAGCGACTGTTCGTTTCTTCAAATTTAAAGGGTCTCTGAATAATCAGAGACCACCCCATGCTCCGGGGTTGGAGCAGTGGGGGGCAGGGGGCTTGAGCTGAGGTCCCAGTGAGAAGGCAACTCACTGGGAGACCTAATTAGCTGGCTCTGAAGCAATCTGGAGGAAGAAGCTCACTGTGGTGAGTAGAGCTGTTGCTACCACGAGCCAAGAGACTGACAAGTGGATTTTAAATTGAGCACATAAACATAAGTGAAAGAAACTGTTCTGTGTTAAGAACATAAGAACATAAGAGATGCCATTGTTGGATCAGGCCAAAGGCCCATCCAGTCCAACACTCTGTATCCCACAGTGGCCAGAAATACCAGTGCCATCAGGAGGTCCACCAGTGGGGCCAGGACATTAGAAGTCATCCCACTGTTGACCCCCCCCAAGCATCAAGATGACAGAGCATCACTTGCCCCAGAGTCCCTATCTATACCTTGTGGCTAATAGCCACTGATGGACCTCTGCTCCATATGCTTATCTAATTCCCTTTTGAAGCCGTCCATGCTTGTAGCCGCCACCACTCCCTGTGGCAGTGAATTCCAAGTGTTAATCACTCTTTGGGTGAAGAAGTACTTCCTTTTATCAGTTCTAACCCAACCGCTCAGCAATTTCATGGAGTGCCCACGAGTTCTTGTATTGTGAGAAAGGGAGAAAAGTACCTCTTTCTCTACCTGCTCTTTCCCATGCATTCTCAAACCAAAGACTGTCGCATTTGTAGCCACTAATAGACTGGGAAATCTCCCCAATTCTACTTAACTGGCCAGAACCAAAGGGAGAACTTTCCAACTTTGGCGGTGTTTTGGCAGAGTAGAGGGGAACAACTGGGCAAAATACCAACAAACTGCTAAAAGGAGTGCAAGAGGAAGAGAGATTTTAAAGAGAAGTATTAGAGTTTTGGGAGATAAACTGACATAAGATTTGTGGATGTATAAAGAGCTAGCAAGTCCCCACCCTTTCTACGATCTCAATTTTCCCTCCACCAGGAGGGGGGCAGGAGGCCCATTATAATAAGTGGGGTAAAATGGTAGAAATTTAATAAAGACTAAAAGTGCTTGCTATGTCCATAATTGACTATAATTTACAATTTATGGTTTTAAAACTGACTCTTCCCCCCCCCAACGGAGCACAGCCATATATGGAACAGCTGGGAAAGATGATTACCTTGAGCAAATAATAATAATAATAAAAGTCTAGGCATGTGGCCAAGGGACACTGGCGACTTTCCAGCACTGGGCATAACATTGAGATAACAGAGTCTGGGACAAAACAACAAATAAAAGAAATAACAGCAAAAACTGGTTGGAATTTGTATAAAGCTCAGAGAACAATCAGCAAAATGTCAACGATTAAAACTGGTCACACTGCTAAGACTACACAATCTTCACCAGGGACAGCGGGGGTGACTGTTAGCAAATTAGCAGTCCCCATGCAAAAAAAGACATGCAAAATATGGTTGTGGAAGCAGTGGATCCAATTAAAGCTCAGATGGATCAAACTTTAAGACAAATAACACAAAAAACAGAGCAATTCAAAAATAGTATGCAAGCTATTCAAAAACAGGTGGCTGAAAATTCAAAAGACATAGCAGAGCTGAAGAAAAACAATGAGAAGACAGAGAAGAAGATTAAAGTGGTGGAAGAGGATACAAGAAGGATGGAAGATAAACATGGGAATATGAACAAGAGCTAATACGATTGCAGGTGGAAAAAGCGGCATATGTGTTAAGATTCCAGAACATTCCAGAGGAAAAAGATGAAGACCTGCTAGGAAAGATGTCTGAATTACTGGCAGACCATATGGAAAAAGATGAAGTGGAAAAAGAGTTTGATCAAGCATTTAGAATGAACTCAGCCTATGCAAGACAGATGAAAGTTCCATGGGAAATACAAGTACGCTTCTATAAGAGGATGGTAAGGGATAAAGTATTGAGGGAAGTAAATGTGAAACCATTAGTGAAAGATGAAACTGAAATAAAAGTTTTGAAGGACATCCCATGGAGGGTTAGGGGAAAAAGAAGCGAATATTCTAAATTAACATGGTTACTGAAGAAAAAGGATATTCAATACAGATGGTTACTTCCAGAGGACATGGTTTTTACGTATCAAGGGAAAAACACTGGATCACATCTATTTTTAAAGCGGAAGACTTTCTAGGAAAATATGGGGAAGAACTTGGAATGGAAGAGGAGGAGGAGGAAGAAGAAGAGGAGGAAGGGGAGAGAAAAGAAGAAGACCTACAGATGGAAGGAGCAGAAGCCAACCTTAATCCTAAAGAGAAGAGAAGTCAGGTTGTCCGAAGGAAATCTCCAATTGGAACACGGTACTGGACAAAGGTGAAAAGGCACCAACAGAATGGCAAGAACAATGGATAAAGGGAAACTTAGAATACTCTCAGTAAATGTAAATGGATTGAATGGACCACAAAAAAGAAGAAGGATCTTCCACCAATTAGGTAAACAGAAATTGGATATAATTTGTTTACAAGAAACACATATTCATGAAAAAGATGAGAAATATTTGCTAAATAAAAAATTAGGGGAAATATTCGTAGCCTCAGACAAGAGGGAAAAGAAGACGGGAGTGGCAATAATAGTTAAGAAAACTTATTCCCTGAAAAAGTTCATGCTTCAGATGGGAGAATTTTGATGGTGGAAATCCAAAATCAAGAGAAAAAGATTTTGGTAGTAAATATTTATGCACCAAATCAAGACCAAGAGAAATTTTATAAGGAACTCCATTAATCTACTGTTGGACAGGACTGTCAAAATATTTATTTACTGGGAGATTTTAATACAATTTTTGATGAAGAAAAGGATAAACAGACAGGCGGGAAGGAGAAGAAAAGAAGGACAGAAATGCCAAAAACCCTAGAACAATTACTGACTGAATTAAATTTGGTAGATGCCTGGAGAATAAGGAATTATTCTACGAAACAATTTACATATTATTCGGCCAGACATGATTCATGGTCACGAATAGATATGATATGGATTTCAACAGTAATGGTTAAGGATATGTTGGAGGCAGAAATACAGGCAGGAACATATGCAGATCATAAACCGGTCTATTTGGAGTTGTAAACAACTGGGAAGAGAAGCAGATGGACCATGAACTTAAGAATCTTAAGAAATAATAACTTTGTAAATAAAATGAAGGAAGAATTAACAGTCTTCTTTAAAGAAAATAAAAAACAAGATACACTATTGAAAGTGATTTGGGGTGCAATGAAAGCATTTTCTAGAGGATTATTAATTCAGTTCAGTTCAGTTCAGTTCAAAACCTTTATTGGCATAGATCAGAATCATACACAATCACCATTCAGTTCATGGGTATAACACACAACTTCCTCATTATAAGGCAGTTACAAAACTTACCAACCGCTTCAATAACCACTATGTTTTGTGAAGCCAGTAAACGATACAACATTTTGTCATTGGATTGCATGGCTTCATTCTTAAGAATATCTTCTAAGGATTATTAATTCAAGAAGCAGCAAAAATAAATAGGCAAAGGAAACAATGGTATGAGAACCTGAAAAAACAAATAAATATACAAGAGAATATCATGATGTCTAAAGTAAATGCTTAAATAAATAAATAATGATGGAGCAAAAAGAAGACTAAAAATGTTACAATGTCAGATGAATTGTTTACTGAAAGAGGAGATAGCAAAGAAACTATACTTTGCAAAACAAAACTTTTTTGAAAATGCTAATAAACCGACTAGATGGCTGGCCTATAAAATTAGTCAACAGAAGGAAAGAACTTTTATTAAAGTCTTGAGAAAAGAAGGGTAAGAAATCTATAGAAGTGAAGAAATAAAAAAAGCTATGGATGAATATTATAAAACATTATATGGGAAAATGAAAGTGAGTATGGATAAAATTAAAAGTTATTTAGAAAAAATATCAATTGCAAAAACTTACAGAAGGACAAAGAAAAATATTAAACCAACAAATCTCAATGATGGAAGTGGTTGAGGCAATAAAGGGGCAAAACAAATCTCAATGATGGAAGTGGTTGAGGCAATAAAGAGGCAAAATAGAGGGAAAGCTCCGGGACCAGATGGATTCTCAATAGAATTTTACCATATTTTTAAAGAGCAGATTGCACTGACCTTTAAGGATATATGTAACATGGCGAGAGAACAAGGCGTAATTCCAGATATGTGGAAAGAAGCAAATATTTCTTTGATTCATAAACAAAACTTATATGAGAAGGAAATGAAAAACTATAGACCGATATCACTGTTAAATGTGGATTATAAGATTTTTGTATCAATTCTGGCGCAGAGGCTGAAAAAATATTAGTGGAAATAATAAACAAGGATCAGTCGGGATTTTTACCTAAAATGAGGAATAACTTGAGAATATTGATGAATGTATTAGAATACTATGAACTACACCATGAGAAGCAGATGGCAATAATCTTTTTGGATGTGGAGAAAGCATTTGACAATGTTAACTGGACCTTCATGTTAGAGACCTTTCGCATGTTAGATGCAGGAGAAAGCTTTATTACTATG
>NW_015163209.1:88897-94498 GCF_001447785.1 Gekko japonicus | reverse complement strand
CATATAAAGAGAACATGTATAAGATGTTTTATAGATGGTATATTACACCAGATAGATTAGCTAAACAAAATGTTAATTGCTCTGATAAATGTTGGAAATGTAAAAATAAGATTGGTTCTTTTTATCACATGTGGTGGTTATGTGATGTTACAAAGAGGTACTGGAGATGGGTTCATGAGATAATGGAAAAAATAATAAGAACTAATATCCCGTTTACTCCAGAGATACTGTTATTGAATATATTTCTGAAAGACTTTGATAAATAAATACCAACGAAACAAGAGTATGTGAACAAGCTATTTGAAATGGCGGAAAATGACAAACTGACACATGAGATGAGAGCTGGCACAGAATGGACTTTTCAAAAAACTTGGAAGAGATTCTATGATTGGTATAATGTAAACGTAATTGAGGGATAAATGTAGTAATTTGAGAATGCAGAAAAGATAAGCTTAGTAAAATAGATAATGAATTTAGACATTTAATAAGCAGGAGGAGTGAGAAATGTCTCTTGCTATATGTTATGTGTTGTTGGAGGTAGTTATGTGTTGTTTGTACGCATGTTTGTAGTGTATAATGAAAAAATAATAAAAAAGTGTACCCTCGGGTACTTAAAAAAACCCAACATGATGTCTAGAGAGGGTTCTGAAGAGAGACACGTTTAAGTCCCCTTTTATTTCAGTGTGAGACTTGGTACATACTGAATGGTGCATACTGAAACATCTGTAACTGATCAATGGGAGTTAAAAGGATTTAACTTTGGTTGGATCCTGACTTTTTGCCATTTGTACGGTACTGTGTTCACACTGTCAATTTACAAAGAAAGAAATGCTGACAGAAAAATAATGAGCACCAGTTCCTACAGTTCAGATGTTCCATACTTTAAATCCTCTGCAATGTGATGATGGTCAGGATAATCATGCTTGATTTACACTAACCATGTAATGGTTCTAAGCCTCCCTAATCAAATTTCCTCAACGAAACTGGCCTCCTCTCAGTTTCTAATGAATTGCCCACAGCAAGAGGTAAAGGTATTGGTGTATTAAAACAATTAGTTGATATATTTATTGGATATTAAGTTGGATAAGAGCAAGAGTCGAGTAGCACCTTAAAGACAATGAAAATATGTGGCAGGGTATGAGCTTTTGTGAGTCACTGCTCACTTCTTCAGACAAATTGGATACAACTGGAAGAGCTGAATACATTCATTTTGCCACTGACAAGGTTTGAGTATCTATATACTTTGGAGATGCCCCATCCCCCAACTATGAAGAAAAAAGGATTTCCCAAATTATGAGGCCTGATGAAGACTGAACATGTGCCGCAAGGCATGGAGCATTGACAGTAGTTGAAAGTCTGTTAAATGGGGTAAAAATGATCAAAACAGTTGGAGAAATTGGTCCATTAAAGCCCATGAGTACTAACAGAATCCTGTAAAGGAAAAGTTGGGTCAGGACAGGATTTCCACAGTTTATTCTCCCTTCCCCCTCCATAAATACTTCTGGGTCCCCAGCTTGTAGCATTGCCAACTCCGGCCTGTGCAATTTCAAAGCCTGTGGAAGGAGGAATTCACGAGGGATTTCATGAAAAATTGAGGCTCTACCTAGGGTTGCCTTGTCTTTGGGGGGAGGTGGGAACATGGGGTGGGTGACATCAGGCAATGGCATTATATCATATCACTTCCAGGGAAAATGCAGACATGACATCAAATTCCTCTAGGAATTGCTGGAATATTATGGTTTTTTAAACCAGAGTTTCCAGTTCTTAGAGAGGTATGACATCACTTCCAGGTTTTTCCCAGAAGTGACATAATACTGTTGCCCAACTGCGATTTTTTTCATTTTTTTTAATCTCCCACAAGCCCTAGCAGGTAAATTACAAGCCTGGTTGCTGCCCTGCAAGAGCCTTGTGCAGCATTTATAAGGCTGGCTATGGCTGTCAGCTGAACTGCATAATAAATATGCCAGGGACTAAACTGTGCTGTAACCTGATGATGGTGCCAGCCAGACATGGACCCCCAGTGCTCCTCACCCCTGTACCCATACAGGAGGCAAATCAACTGTAAGGTTCCACAGCCAAACAATTGAGTACATGCTTATCATAAGGTTATACTTTACTGCCAGAGCTATAGAGGCAGTAACATCATCACTGTTAGGAATGGCTATGTTCCTACAAGCATAATAAGATATAGGGTATTCGTATGCACACACACACCCATCCCTAGGCCACGGGAGAATGGGGCCCCAGGCCGTTAAAGCCAAAGCTGGGAATCGAAACTAGTCCCACAGGTAATTGATGGGAAGACACTACACAGGCAGCCTACAACGTCAGAGATAATTAGGAACGATGCCAGCAATACAGCAGTCCCTGATGCCAGCAATACACAGCAGCCAGCAAGCAGAAGCCATGCTTTAGAACAGAAGCCTAAGTGTTCCTGTAAAGGACTCCATAGAAGGACTTCTTCTCCAAAATGCAGGCAGCCCCCCCTTCTCCTAGCATTACTGCACGTACTCATCCTCGAGTTAAACAATAGAACTTGGCCATGATGAGATTATCTGAGCAGCCAAACACACCCACCGTCCATCAAGATAACGCAGATGCAAATCACTGGGTCGTTGACTGGCCAAGCACCTGGAACTACTACCTTTTCTTTCTCTTTGTCTTAAGCCATGCACTCTAAGAGGTGTCAATGTTAGAAAAAAATATATCAATTATCCAACACTTAATTTAATTCTTTGGACCCATTAAGGAACTGGCAGCTTCTAGCATCTTCCTGGGGACTACGTACCTTGGTGTCTCATGCCCCAAGCCCCTCTTAGGGTATATAAGAAGAGCATCTGCCCATTGTTTGCTCTCTCTTCTCCTGCCTACCTAACTCCACCCTATCTAGCTGACTCCATTCGTAGAGCTGTCTGGAGTCTACCACATGTACAGCTGGTCATCATACGACCCCCTTCCCTAGTATTTTCCCTATTTTTCGCTGCAGGATCACCTCATCATGTTGGACAGGTAGAGTATCATCCCTCCAACAATACTTCCTGCTAATGCAACTGTCGCTGTACTATCCTATCTAATTTCCTAGCTCTGTATTGCTTGAGTGTGTGTTTGTTTTATTTTATATTGTAAGTGTGTGTGAGTTATTTAGTAAAAGAAATCATATTTAAGATCTGGTCTCCTGGTCTATTTCTGGGGATCGGAATAAATTGGACTCTGGTATACATAGGTTATCGCTCCCTTTTTAAAGCCATTGCCATTTAATATTCATATCCCCCCATTTTATTAAAGAAATAAGGCAATTTGGCTAACATAATTATACTACTGAGTTTGTCTTCTGAAGCTGCCACTTTATCCAGGGAAACTGATCTCTATAGTCTCTAGAATCAGTGCAATTCCAGGAGAACACCAGGTCCCCCCTGGAGATTGTCAAACCTACCAGCTTGTGAGAGTGGAGGCAGAAGAAATGACTTTCTCAGAAAGTAAAGGGGGAAAAAGGCATGCAAAGTTGAACCACTGGCCTCTATTCAAGCATATTAAGACAAAATAAATGTCCATTTTTAAAAAAGTTGGCACATGGTTTCTACCAGTTCCCCCTCCCACTGCAGACCCCCACTGTGCTGTTTCTGAGGATCAGTTGAACCTCAAGAACAAAAATTTCAGGGGGGGGGCCCTTGTGTAGAGCTGCAGTGAAATGTTTCTTAAATGAAAAAAATTGGTTAAATGTCAGGATCCTAATTCAGCTTCCTCAATTGTGAACTTGACTGAATTTCACTTTGGAAATTCTGATATCATGAACAATGTGGGTCATATCACAACACAAAATCATTCATACAATTGCAGGAAACAGGTTATAATTATTTTATTTAGTTCTAATGATTCCTGACCAAAATGATGGCTTCTATGTGTGTATGTTCTATGCCAGTATGTGGCATGTACACACATAGGAGAGGAAAGGGCAGAGCACTTGTTCCTAGGTACTCTCTACATGCATTTGTCCCATACCACAGTAAGTGGTATGTGCAGGGCTTGTATTGGGGTATGGTGTTAATGGCCACACCAGTATCCATTTGAACAAGCTGTTTATTACACTGGAAAACTGAAACCAGTATTTTCTTTTTGCACCTACTTCTGACATTCTATTTGTGCATTATTTCAATTCTGATTAATCTCTGTTTGCATTAGTTTATCTTTTTCCCTCTCAGTGACCAGTTATACTTGTCTTTATTCCAAAGACTATGGTGGATTTATTCATGGTGTTTTGTTCCCCTGGAGGATCAACAGCCTCTTCAGCTCACTGGCATTTTACAGAAGGAAACAGACTTTTTATTTTTAGTTGACTGTGTTAAGCTGAGCTCTAAGCAGGAGCTGAGCTCTGATTCCAAAGACTATGGTGGATTTATTCATGGTGTTTTGTTCCCCTGGAGGATCAACAGCCTCTTCAGCTCACTGGCATTTTACAGAAGGAAACAGACTTTTTATTTTTAGTTGACTGTGTTAAGCTGAGCTCTAAGCAGGAGCTGAGCTCTGAGCGGCAGACAGAGCTGCTAGAGGGGTGAGTGTTTTTTTTTACTTGCTTTCAGCTGAGAGGATTCAGCTGAGGATATTGTGTGGGAGGACTGTGTTTGGGAGTGTGTGAAAGCAATTAGAGTTGTTGCACAGTCCTGGCTGCTTGAGAGAGGGAGAGGAAGGGACATTGTTTGACTGTGATTGACTGTAATTCAGTATTTAAGAAAGCACCTTGCCAGAGGTACGAGCCTCTGACACAAGCCGAAGGGTGAGCTAAAGGGCTCTTTGCCTGTGGCTCTTAGCCTAGGGACTCTTAGACTAGTGGCTCTGCAAGAAGCCCAAGAAGAGCCAGAAAGCCAAGGCTCTTTGTCTTCCCTGTAAGGTAAGTTGACTTGGACAGGAAAAACCACATAAATACAAAGGGTTTTAAAAGGGGGATTATATTTACTTATTTTAAAAGAATTATGAAGCCAGAATGCCAGCAGGGGGTTGGGGGCTATCCAGTGTTTTGCACGGAGTGTCACATGAATGACTATCTGCCCACTGGACAGAAGTCTTGGGTGTGTGCTCGGTGCAAGGAGCTCCTGATTCTCAAGGAACGTGTGTGCTCCCTTGAGGCCAAGGTGGCTGACCTGGAGAAGCAGAGACAGTCAGGCGCACAGAAAAGACTCTTGGGGACTTGTTAGATATGTCCCACTCTGGATCTGGCAGCCCCGCCGCTGTCAGGGAGCATGAGGGTCAAGGAGAAAAAGGGCACCATGCTGAGGATAAGGGGAATGTGCCCTCAGAAGGGACCCCCAGCTGGTTAGCAGGTATCCTTTCGCACCAAGGAACCATCCCTTGGCAGGGTGGGAGGGGGACTCTTGGTAGTTGGTGATTCAATCCTTAGGCAAGTAGACAGCTGGGTGGTGAACCCGCATACTGACCGTATGGTGACTTGCCTGCCTGGTGCGAAGGTAGCAGAAATTACGCGTGTTTTAGATAGGCTGGTAGATAGTGCTGGGGAGGAGCCAGTGGTCATGGTGCATGTCGGCACCAACGATGTGGGGAAATGCAGTCATGAGGTCCTGGAGGAGAAATTTAGGCTGCTGGGCAGGA
>NW_015163209.1:87574-88654 GCF_001447785.1 Gekko japonicus | reverse complement strand
CTGTTTCTATACAAATGCTAGAAGTATTCGAGGTAAAATCGGGGAGTTGGAGTGCTTGGTGTTGGAGGGAAAAATAGACATTGTGGGTATTTCAGAAACTTGGTGGGATGAGGAAAATCAGTGGGATACGGTGATTCCCGGTTATATATTATATCAGAAGGATAGGGGGGGAAGGGTTGGAGGTGGGGTGGCTCTGTATGTCAGAGAGGGTATAAAGTCCAGAAAGATTGAGAGGCTAAGAGAATTGGTTGAAATAGGGGGGGCAAAAGGAAACTTAACACTGGGAGTTTGTTATCGCCCACCAGATCAAAAGATAGAGGAGGATTATAAAATGATGAATGCCTTAAAGATAGCAACTAGACAAAAACACTGTGTAATAATAGGTGATTTTAACTACCCACACATTGATTGGGTCAATATGTGTTCTAGACGAGAAAAAGAGAATGAGTTTCTAGACACTCTAAATGACTGTGCTATGGAGCAGATGGTCACGGAATTTACCAGGGGAGAGGCGATCCTTGATTTGGTCCTAAGTAACACTCAAGACTTGGTGAGAGATGTAAAAGTGATTGCACCACTTGGAAACAGTGATCATAATGTTGTTGAGTTCATCATTTGTACAAATAGAGAATTGGCCAAAAAGACTCACACAACCATTTTTAACTTTAAAAGGGGTAATTTCTCTGATATGAGGGGACACGTGGGGAGGAAACTGAAAGGAAAAGTAGAAAGGGTCAAAACCATTGGGGAAGCTTGGAAACTATTTAAAACTACGATCCTAGAAGCTAAAAAATATATATTTTGCAGGTTAGGAAAGGCACAGGCTATGGCAAGTAAAATGCAAGGCAGGCAAAAAGGAGCATATAGCAAAAAATGTAAAGACCAACAATAAAACTTTCTTCAAATACATTAGAACCAGGATACCAGCCAGAGCGACAGTGGGGCCCTTGGATGACCAAGGGGTAAAAGGAGTACTGAAGGATGATAGGGAAATGGCTGAGAAGCTAAATGCATTTTTTGCCTCTGTCTTCACTGTGGAAGATGAGAAGTGCTTGCCCACTCCAGAAGCACTGATTTCAG
>NW_015163209.1:86025-87549 GCF_001447785.1 Gekko japonicus | reverse complement strand
GAGAGAGGAGGTCCTAAAACTGATAGACAACTTAAAAACTGATAAATCACCAGGCCCAGATGGCATACATCCAAGAGTTCTGAAATAACTCAAATGTGAACTTGTGGATCTCCTTACAAAAATATGTAATCTTTCATTGAAATCTGCCATTCCTGAGGACTGGAAGGTAGCTAATGTCACTCCCATCTTTAAAAAGGGTTTCAGAGGAGACCCATCTTTAAAAAGGGTTCCAGAGGAGATCCGGGAAATTACAGGCCAGTCAGTCTGACGTCGATACCGGGTAAATTGGTGGAAACCATTATTAAGGAAAGAATTAGTAGGCACATAGATGAACAAAACCTATTGAGGCAGACTCAGCATGGGTTCTGTAAGGGAAGATCTTGTCTCACTAACCTGTTAGTGTTCTTTGAGGGGGTGAACAAACATGTGGACAAGGGGGATACAGTAGATATTGTTTGCCTTGACTTCCAGAAAGATTTTGATAAATTTCCTCATCAAAGGCTCCTAAGTAAGCTCAAAAATCATGGATCAAAAACTGGCTAATTAATAGAAAACAGAGAGTGAGTATAAACGGGCAATTTTCTCAGTGGAGGGTGGTAAGCAGTGGGGTACCGCAGGGATCAGTACTTGGTCCACTGCTTTTTAACTTGTTCATTAATGATTTGGAGATGGGAGTAAGCAGTGAAGTGGCTAAATTTGCGGATGATACAAAGTTGTTCAAGGTGGTGAAAACCAGTGAGGATTGTGAGGCACTCCAAAGGGATCTGTCAAAGATGGGCAAGTGGGCGTCAACATGGCAAATGGGGTTCAATGTGGCCAAGTGCAAGGTGATGCACATTGGAGCCAAAAAT
Organism: Gekko japonicus; assembly: GCF_001447785.1. Lineage (NCBI taxonomy): Eukaryota > Metazoa > Chordata > Lepidosauria > Squamata > Gekkonidae > Gekko > Gekko japonicus. Next base: position 86,698 of record NW_015163209.1, on the reverse strand, counting down.
CCTAAATATAAATACACATTGATGGGGTCTGAACTGGCAGAGACTGAGCAAGAGAGAGATCTTGGAGTTGTAGTGGATAACTCACTGAAAATGTCGAGACAGTGTGTGACTGCAATAAAGAAGGCCAATGCTATGCTGGGGATTATTAGGAAGGGTATTGAAAACAGATCAGCCAATATAATAATGCCCCTATATAAATCAATGGTGAGACCTCATTTGGAATACTGTGTGCAGTTCTGGGCACCACACCTTAAAAAGGATATTATAGCTTTGGAAAAAGTGCAGAAAAGGGCAACTCGAATGATAAAAGGGTTGGAACACTTTCCCTATGAGGAAAGGTTAAAGCGCTTAGGGCTCTTTAGCTTGGAGAAAAGACGACTGAGGGGTGACATGATCGAGGTTTATAAGATTATGCATGGGAAAGAGCAGGTAAAGAAAGAGGTACTTTTCTCCCTTTCTCACAATACAAGAACTCGTGGGCACTCCATGAAACTGCAGAGCGGTCGGGTTAGAACGGATAAAAGGAAGTACTTCTTCACCCAAAGAGTGATTAACACATGGAATTCACTGCCACAGGAAGTGGTGGCAGCTACAAGCATGGACGGCTTCAAAAGGGAATTAGATAAGCATATGGAGCAGAGGTCCATCAGTGGCTATTAGCCACAAGGTATAG
>NW_015163209.1:50378-85799 GCF_001447785.1 Gekko japonicus | reverse complement strand
CACTCTCCCTCCCGCTTCAAAGTGAGGCCCGCAGCTTTCAGCCGCCGGACCTCGCTGGTCGCTCGCTCCCCTCCCCCCGCACTGAAGCGAGGCAGTTCGCAGAGTGTTCCCTGCTCATGCGCAGGGGACACTCTTTTAGTTTTGGGGGGATTTAAATATCCCCCCGATATTTTTTTACAGGTTTCAGATTTTTGTGCACACCTGGGGACTGCCCCAAGTGTGCACGAAAATCTCCCTCCCCCCCAGGTGCCCCTGATGCGCAGATTTAGACATCCGCATGCAGGGGGCACCTTTTGCTATTAGATATATAGATATGGAGCAGAGGTCCATCAGTGGCTATTAGCCACAAGGTATAGATAGGGGCTCTGGGGCAAGTGATGCTCTGTCTTCTTGGTGGCGGGGGGGGGGTCAACAGTGGGAGGGCTTCTAATGTCCTGGCCCCACTGGGGACCTCCTGATTGCACCTGGTATTTTTGGCCACTGTGTGACAGAGTGTTGGACTGGATGGGCCTTTGGCCTGATCCAACATTGGTGTCTCTTATGTTCTTAAGTGAAGCAGACTTTATAGCTATCGTATTAGAGGAAACATAACATATGACAGCAGACAAATCCCTGCTGCTCGCCACAGCTGCATGCTCCATAACTCTCCTATTAACAGATAAACCTGTGTAGCAAGGCTTGATTCTGTGCAAAGTGCTGAAGTGGCTTGCCGTATCTCTTTTGACAGGTTCTGAACCCAGTATTGATAGATTTATCTGAAGATACTTGACATCTTAGACACTGAATATTTTGTGGGGAGTGACAATGCCAAGTATCCTCATTCACTTGAAAGCATGTAAGGATCCTACTTACATTCAAGTATACATGCATAGGGCTCCCACTGCACAGTAGAGGTGCCTCTTCACATCTATTCAGTGAAGGAAATTATGAAACCATGACTGGATATCATGGCATTAACAGACAAAATTTGTGAAGGAACTATATGTGAAGTTCTAGAGGAAAAGGCTCAGTTAGATTCTAGTGTGCAAGACAGGTTGTATGACAAGCAGGAAGGGAAGTGAGGAGGGCATTCTATCCATGTTCAGGCCCATACATTCATTCTGGGATGGTAAAGTTCTCACATAATGACACAAAATTCTTACATTTTCAGATCAGGAAACAGTTGTGTGAAACATTCCATGTGTCAGAAATGCAGAAGATACCATGTTATAGAAAATACTAGTTCGCTAATGTTTTCTTTAACATGATAAGTCTGCACTTTTTCATATGTGGGATTATTTAGACAAATTGATGTGATCAAGTTACTAAAATATAAACACAACCATAGTCAGAGGAGGTGCACAAGTTTAATGTCTGACATATATACTATGGTTTTGCTGGTTTGGACAATTATCCTGAACCCACCTTCTGTATGATTCTTTCTGATTTTGGATGTGTGTTTACATATCCAATTTATACTCACAGATATTAAAAATCAGGAGATATTCCAAAGATATTCCATGGATTTCTAAGACCATAGAACAAAGGGAGAAGTTTCAAACACCTGAAGTTGTTTACAAGAAATTAGTTACATCATATGGATAAATCTTGAGTTTGCACAGACCACACCATTATATCTCTTACTTTTACATAACAGTTTAGCAAAACAAATTCACTTTGCTGAAATACATAGAATGCTAACTTAGCATCTTGCAGTTACTATGTAACAGAAAATTTGGTCTCAAATGTCTTACAGATTACAACCAGGTATTTCATGGTATCTGAGAAAAGCCTGTTAAACTTTGGTTTGCATATAGAGCAGATATGTCGAACTTGTTTTTTTTATGAGGGCCAGAACTGACAAAAGTGTCACTTTGTTGGACCGGGCCATGTATGCCTCCTGGACTGAATTGAGACCTAGGTTTCTCCTCTCATTACCAATCCCTGCTATTGTCATTTGGCGTCTGAAATAACTTCACTCTCCAGAATATAAGGACTGATGGACTCACATTGTAGCTGTATCTGAAGAAGTGAGCAGTGACTCACGAAAGCTCCTACCCTGCTGCTAATTTTGTTAGTCATGAAGGTGCTACTGGACTCTTGCAAGCGGTGCTGTTAGGTTTCCTCCCCCCCATCTGTTAGAACTGGAAAGGGGGATCTCTCCAAGTGCCATAGGACTCTCTCTCTCCCTCTCTGGCTCTTTCCCCCCCCCCCCCCTCTGAAGAAGTATGCAGGTACACAACAGCTTATACCTGGAATAAAACGTTTGTCTTAAAGGTTCCATGGGACACACTCTCTCTCTCTCTCTAGTGTGCTCTCTCTGGCTCTTCCCCTCCTTCCGTCCCTGAAGAAGTGTGCTTGCACATAAAAGCTTATATCGGAAATAAAACGTTGTTGGTCTTAAAAGTGCCATGGGAGGGGGAGGGGATGTGTGAGGACAGGGTAAGTGGCATCATCTCTTTAGGAGCTCACATGCCAGTATGAGTCTTTGCAACCCACCTCAAGGATCTGACTCACATATGGTTGTCAGTCCCCAGGTCTGGGTAGGGGTTCCCCTGCTTCTGGGGGCTTCAATGCAACCCTGCCCAGCTGGCCAGTGGGGGAAGGTCTGCCCCATGTCCATCCCCAAAAGTGACCACCCTCCTTCCCCTCCTGCCCAATTTAAAGGGCTTCAGCTGATCAGCAGGGGCCATGTGGCCCGCCAACCAGCTGGAGGGCCCTTTAAATCTAGCAGGAGGAAGGGAAAGGGACAGTTGCGGGCCACATGCTCGGCTTACAAAAAGACCCTTTAAAGGGTCTTTTTGCGAGCAGGATGGGGACCATGGGGCTGATTTTCCTCAGGCTCACATGCCATGACACCCACCCTGATCACATGAAGACTCTTTAAAGCCTTTTTGTGAGCAGAGCATGCGGCCCACAACCGCCCCTCTCCCTCCCTCCTGCTAGATTTAAAGGGCCCTCCAGCTGGTTAGTGGGCCACGTGGATGTCAGAACCACAGTCAAACAACATAGCACATGCTTCTTCGAAGGTTATACTTTATTGCTAGAACTATGGTGGCATAGACACAGTCACTGTTAGGAATAACTACATCATAGAAAGCTGAGAGAGATATGGGGTATTCAAATGCACCCCCCACCACCACCTATGGGCCAATTGTCCTGACTCCCGTGGGTGGGAAAGAGGACCAAGGCAGTTAGAACCGAGGCTGGGAAACGAAACTAGCCTCACGGTTAATTAATGGGAAGACACTACACAGGCTGGCTACAAGGTCAGTGATAACGAGGGGGAGAAGTGAAAAGAAAGGAATGCGGCAGCAACTGGCACACAGGTCATGAAAGCGAACTCGGGCCCATAAACTATATGATAGCATAGCTGACAGTGGTCCCCACTGATCAGCTGAAGCCCTTTAAATTGGGCAGGATGGGAGGGAGAGGGATGTCAGAGCGGGTGGTCGCTCTTGGAGGTGGGGCTTGGGGGCATCCCTGCCCACCCCCAGAACACCCCCCCACTGGAGTGAGGAGGGGACCTGGCAATATTCCTGAATAATTTTCCTGACACACTGACCACAGCATTTGGGAAACTGGGGGGGGGGGGTATTTGCAGTCCCTGATCTCAGTTTGGTTTTCTTAGCGCAAGGTCTGCAAAAGTACAGAGAGAGAGATAATCTCTTATCAATCCCCCACTCTTTCAGAATTGTGGGATAATTTGCTGGGATGGAGGGTCTTGATACTATGTTACACAGGATACTTGTGCATCCATTCTTTCTTTCATCCCACCCCAATTTTTCATACAGCTCTGACAGAAAAGAAAAAATGTGGGTGGCCAATGGTGTCAGAATGCAATGATTCACACTCTTAAACCTTCCATAAAGCTGCTTATGATGCAGGTGGCTTGTATTGAGATAGGCATCCTTCAGGTTTATGCTTCCAACTGGACAATCCTAGACACTGGCTAATAATAATTATAACTCTTGCTTTTATACATGAAACCTGGAGAGGAACCAATCTGCCGAAATAAACATTTTCTAAAAAGTATTTGGAAGAGGATAATCTCTAGGTGTTTCAATGGATTCTTTCCCAGGAAGACAGTGCACCATGTCAGTGGCACACACTGTGTAACAGCAAGTTTTCTTCAACGTTGCTGCCAATACTTCTCAGTAAACCTAACTAAAATAACTTCTAATATTTCCCAGTATGTTGCTTACTGCACTCAGAACTGTGTATTGCAGCTATACTATTCCACATTCATTAGGCTAGAATATGTAGCTGCAGGATTCTTTTGGTTCCCATGTGCTATACTTCTGAATCTATTACAAGCTCAGCTGCAGATGCCTCTGATTACAGTATGTGATAAAGTATTTTTTAGTGTTATGGGCTGATCAACTACTTGAAGTTACATGTTTTCCACAAAACATCTGAGGTTTTGGGCACTCCTCATCCTGACTTATGGCATTCCAAACGTATCTCCTTCTATTAACAAATCATAAGTCAAAAATTGGCTGTTCCATCTAGTAGAAGACAGTAACACAGCTACATTACAGTACTTGCACATAATAATAGTTCATGGATTTTCTTGAACATTAGGGTTCAAAGACAGATGCTGATAAGTATTCTCAAACTAATACCTGGTATGAATTTTTGGAATATGGATCCACTAAAATATCCATGCCAGCAACTTGTAACTGAGCAAGTGTATACATACAAGTATACAATTGAGAAACAATTTTAGGTATTCCAAGGTTGCACTGGAGGTCAGTAGGACAGTGCACAGTTAAAACAGAACATATATAACACTGATTTCTGAGGGGCAGAATAAAATCAGAAATAAATACATTTTTTCTTCCTATTGTTTCCTATCATTTGCTGATAAAACATAACCAGACAGAGGAACCTGGGTCATCCAAAAGGTTAGCACTTGATCTTAACCCCCCCACCCCACTCCAATGCATCTTAAATCTCTTTAATTTTTCAAGGTTGCCAAGATGAAGGGGACTTGGGGCTGGATCACCCAAGAGGCTCATGGAGTTGCACAAGTCATGTGATTTTCGTTCATATGATGTTTGAATTAGGCTAAGTGACATTAAGCATTGTGAAACTGATTTTAAACTGGATCCATTTCTTTCCTCTATATGCCTACTCAGATTTTTTTTACAAAATATATCCATTTATGCTCCATAAAAGCAGGGCTCTAGTCGGGGGGGAGCTCTCAGGTACGGAGCTCCGGAAGAGAACCTCTAGGGGGCGGGGCGGTCACGTGGTGAAGCCCCGCCCCCTTCTTTACCCCGCCCTCTGCTTCGATCCTCATTCCGTTTGGGAATGAGGATGAAGCAGGAGGGTAAGTAGCCGGGCCTTCTGACACACTTCCGGTGATGTCAGGGGGTGTGGCCTTCTGTCACTTCCGGTAAAAGTACCTTCAATTGAGACATGGCAGGCACCACAACCTGTTGAATCGGATGACCTGCTGCTATTTCTTTGGGAGCTGGGAGAAAAGAAGCTTGAGAAAATGTATGAGTTATTGATCATGACCCTGAGTTTGAAAGAAAAGGTTCTTCAGTAACAAAAGTGATGGCAATGTAGTTTCCCCCAGAAGGGATTTATTGGAAAACAGCTGTGAGGGGACTCAAGGTTTCCACCCCATAAACATCCCTGAGGAGAGACATTATTGGTGATGAACAGCTGGGTTTATTGTGGAAGTTTCTTCAAAGGTTTTCAATAAAATGAAGTCAAAGGGTATCTGTTCAGGGATTTATTCAGGTACTATATGTGCACATTCAGCTCTCACGAACACTGACATTCTGTCACCTGAGGTGCTGTCCTCTGAACAATATGACTAGCAAGAATGCAGCCCACACAAAATACAAAGTCATTGCCAGATTCCATATTGGCCCACTAGACCTACATTTTCTTAAGAGAACATTTTCCAGACTTTCATTCCTACCTCAAGCACCAACCTGAGAACAAAAGAAGCTACTGTGCAAATCACACCGTCCTTGGAAATGTTTACCCTTATACTAAGACTAACAGTTGTATAGCCTCTGTTACCGCATCTTGGAGTTCTGTTATTTCGTGACCTCTATTAGCTTGGGAGGACAGCCAGCAGACCACTTCCAAGAGAATGTTTTCATTCACACTCAATCTAGAAAGCTGACTTTTTTCCCTCTGCCACTGAGTACCAAGTGCAAAGTCTTTCAGTGTCTAGGATGCAGCTTTGATGATGCTATTCTCAATTCATAGCCAGCAATTAGAGTATAAGATGTTTGGTATTAGCCATGTATCTCATCTTGAGTTCTGGCTAGCTTTGTTTTCTGACTATGTATTCGATGCCCAGTGAACGGAAGTTAGCTTACTATTTTTGTAAATTTGATGCTTTATTAAAATCTCCTAGTAAACAAACCTGGATCTTGCATATTGTTTTCTTGGGATTTTTGCAAACTTTGGAGTTTCTGACCAGGGCTCCAAAAAACAGTTCAAGTTTTGAAGTGGGTGGGCTTTGTACTTTCAACAGCTGCATGATAGGAGATGTTTCTATCTGTTCAAGTTTCTTCCATGTTAGTGCCAAAGCAGTGAGAAATGCTCTAGCTTGAACTCCTTCTCCCACACAAATAGCTATTGAGAGTACAAAATGGCCACTTCAGATCAGGAACTGGCAGATTTATCCTTTAATAAAATCAACTGCTTGCACACTATCATATTAAAGGAATGGTTCATTAGCAAACACAGAACAACTGTGGGATGGAGCACAACTAGGAATAGGCACAAACTGATTCACAAACCCCAGTTCAGCATGAACCAGGCCAGTTCATGAAGCATGAACCAGGGGGTTGGGAGACCAGTGCGTCCCATGAACCCACCCATGGGTAGGTTTGGAAGTAAGCTCCAAAGGCATTTAAATGCCATCAGAGCCCACCACTGGCCCATGGCCTGACCCAAGTGAGTTCCAAAGGCATTTAAATGCCTTTGGAGCCCACCTCTGGGTCAGGCTGGCCCAACTGAGCTCCGAGAGTGAGTTTCAAAGGCCTTTACAGGCCTTCAGAGCTCAATCTCAGAGCTCAGTTGAGTTGGACAGCCCAACTTGACTGAGCTCCCAGTTTTCATAGGTCTTATATGTCCTTATATGTGCAGGCCCTTATACGGGCAGGTCCCACCTACAAGTGGGCTCTGAAGGCCTATAAAAGCCTTCAAAGCTCACTCTGAGAGTTCAGTTGAGTTGGGCCACCTGACTCGACTGAGCTCCAAGAGTGAGCTACAAAGGCCTTTAAAGGCCTTCAGACCTTACCCTCAGTGCTCAGTGCCCAGAAGTGGCCTCCGAAGGCCTTCAGAGCTTACTCTGGTCGGGTTGATGTGCTCAGAAAGCATTTAAATGCCTTCGGGGCTCACTTACAGATGGGTGGCCCAGTTCGACCACTTGTGCAATGGAGATGCTTATGGAAGTTCATGGTTTGACATTCGTGAAAACCCCCAAAGCACGAACCTCCATTAACCTCAATTTTTCCAGGTTGTGCCCATCCCTAATCACAACACATGAATATCACCAGAATTCTCACTACTTCATTGCTCAATATATCTATATTTATATCTTCTTCATGGTCTATTCTTTATAAGTATAATAAAGAAAACACTCAATGTTGCTGGGCTGAATAAGAGAATTTGTTATGTTTAAGATGGTGTGAAAGAATATGAAAGTGCTTCTCTAGTGTTTAGTTCATTCATACATGGAAGTTACCATGCTGCCATTTATTTAATAAACTTGTGGGTTCCATTCACACAAGACAGACACAAATTGTAATGGAGATCTGAAGAGTTAAAACAGCAGGTATAATAAATTCAAAATCACTCCAACTACCATTATATAGCCAGCAGCTGCAATAGTGAGGAGGCCTCTTTCATTCCCTAGCATCTGCTGGCATACTGTTACAATACAGGAATATGTTGTTTTCGAGGCAGCTAATACACAAAAAACAGTATCAGGAAACTTGAGAAAATCACATTTCCCAGATCCCAGATGTAGCACCAGGGTTGGAAGAAGGAGAGCAAGAGACCATTCTGCCTGCCATTATCTTCTCTCCTGCTAAATCAATTGCTCGGTGGCTACCTAAGAGGAAGGAGTTGTTCTTTCAGTCACGTAGAAAGAGGTGGATTAAGACTAAATTTTTCAATGGCAGGATAGAACACAGAATGGGAGGGTAGTCTGTAATAGGAAGGGGGAACCAGTGGAAATTGCTAATTTAATCTGGATCCAACCCATAGTTTATTTTATTGTAATGTTCACCTCAAATTGAAAGCAAGCATTACAAGTTGTTAAGATGCATATTTAAATTAAGGAAATTATGAACCTCAGTGGCACTGCTATTGTAACCAAACATGAGCCCAGATATTTAGCATTACTTCAGAAAACTCTGACATGGTCAATCATATGTCTGCCTTTGACAATACAGTTCCCCAGTGAACAGATTTCATAATTTATCAACAGAACTGAAAGCACCTTATGACACAGGAAAGTGCTTTGGGATTGTGATAGTTTCCCCACAGACCTTTAAATATTGTTACTAAAATGCACTAAACTGTTGTAGGAACCATAAGCTTCAGCCGCGCATTGCAGGCTTTCCCAGCACTTAAAACTGAGCTTTGACAGAGCACACCTGAAACATATGCTTGTAGTCATCAGGACTAGAAATTTCCAGAAGATTGGTTCAGATTAACTGCATGGTAGGCAAAGTACACTGACACTGTACACTTTGCTTGCATCCATTGTCAGATATATCATTGTGCTATAATAACAATTCACAACAGGGTTTTCTGTATTGACAAAACAAAGCATGTGTAAATGATAAGAATATAAGAAGAGCCCCTTTGGATCAGCCCAGTGGTCCATTTAGTCCAGCATCCTGTCTCACACAGTGACCAACCAGTTCCTGTGGAGGGCCAACAACAGGGTACAGAGGCTGAGGCCTTCCCCTGATGTTGCCGCCTGGCACTGGGATTCAGAAACTGACTGCATCTGAATGTGAAGGTTCCCTTTAGTCACCATGGTAGCTACTAATGATGCCCAATGAGAGTGCAATATCCAACAGTATATGGATGGAACCATTCTAACAAAGAATGGCCCATAATCAGTTGTTGCAAGTCTGCTTTTATCACTTATGCAGCACGAATACACAATTTCTTCTTACCACATAGTGGATACAGGAGGAAAATAACAGTAGATGGGAAAAGACTGCAAAATGCAAAAAAAAATTATAAGAATACATGAAAATTTGTCAATGTCGATGTGAGTTAACTTGGGTAAGGACACCATTATTGGAAGAGACTTGCATTTCTCTCACATTTATACTGAAGAAACGGGTTTAGGATTTACAAGAGTGGGGAGATTAAAGCAGGAAACCAAGTGATCTAACCTCTTCTGCAGACTCTCCTAACAGTGGCTTTTGCTCAGCTAATACAGTCCTGCTCTTGGTGCTTAGCTGGGCTGCGGCATTTAGAAAATAACAGTGCACACATAATAGAGGACTAGGGACTCATTTCCCATTGTTCAGGAGGTCCTGAATATACTGACATGCAGGGAGCTGGAATTGGCACACGCTGTGGGCACAGATTTGTAAAATGTCTTTGTCTGCACGTGGTAACACTAATTGTCCAAAACTGCATGTACAAGGGAGCAGCTTTTAGGCTTCACAAACTACTTTTCAACCTCAGGTGAACAGGTAAAATATTCCTTTGTTCTCTCCCATCATTCAAATGGAGAAAAGGAGTTTGATTTTTAACATTATCACAATGCACACTCCACATGAACAGAAAATTGTACTTCACACATTCATTAATGCCCATTCCTGAAAAAGCAGTGGTGGGAGGAGCTATTCCTATCCACCATGCAGAGTACCTCCTGCATGAGATTAAACGACATGCGAAAGACAAATGACATGATAACTCAAAAGGAGATGGGATTTGAACAACGTAGCTTATGCAACGTAGCTAGGACTTCTCTTACCAGTTTGACATGGGAGGGCAAGTCGGGGGAGTACAGTAAAATGCCGTCTAGGTAAACAAGCACCCCCTTAAATAAATGCTTGTGCAACACTTCGTTTATCAAGTTCATGAAATCCCCAGGGGCGCCCTGAAGCCCAAAGGGCATGACTAAGTATTCAAATTGTCCGAGAAGTGTGTTGAAGGCAGTTTTCCCTTCATCGCCTTCCTTAATGCGCACCCGAAAGTATGCATCGCGCAAATCCAGTTTAGAAATTTTTTTGCCTTTTGCCGCCTCTGCCATTAAGTCTTTGATGAGAGGCATTGGGTACGCATTTGTTGTGGAAACCGCATTCAAACCCCTGTAATCAGTACAAAGTCTCAAGCCTCCATCTTTCTTTTTCTGAAAAAGAACGGGTGCTGCAAATGGGGAGGATGCTGGCCGTATAAACCCGCGAGCTAAGTTTTTGACAATAAATTTCCGAAGTTCTTCCTTTTCTGCCGGCCCCATAGCGTGAATTTTCCCTTTTGGTAACTTAGCCCCCGGCACTAATTCGATGCTACAGTCTGAGTTCCGGTGGGGGGGGGGCAGCTCATCAGCTTCTTCCTCCCCAAATGCCGGAGCTAAGTCCCGATAGGTGGGATGCTAGCAATTAATTCTCGTGTTAAGAGTGCAAATGGAGAGTTCTCCGCCGGTTTGGGGCCCCATTCGTCATTCCATTTATGTTCCGTGCATTTGGGGGACATAAAATTTACTCTGCCCGCTTCCCAAAGTATATAAGGGTCAAGGCTATAGAGCCAAGGTGCCCCCAGAACCAGCGAAAATTGCGAGTCCGGGATGAGGATGAAAGAGCGCTGTTCCCAATGCTCACCCGCCCCATAAACACAATGGCATAGTCTCGTATAGGCACGGTTTCATGGGGGCCCCATCCATTTGGTTAAAAATTAAAGGGGACTTCAATTTCATTATTCCCGCTTCTAAGCCTGAGACCACAGCAGGGCTAATTAAGTCTCTCCCACACCTGGAGTCAATGAGCGCTTTGACTCGCACATGAGTCCCCCTCAAGGGGTTCATTAAAGATACAGTCACGAAGAATAGGGAGGGGGGTTCGCTCACCACTTTTGGCGCTTTCGAAGGAGGGTCCTGCCGCTGCGTGCCTTTTACAGCAGGACCTGGTCGTTTCCTGCCAGCTCCGGTTCAGATCCGCTGGAGTCTCCTTCTCCTTCTCCGGGTGATGCTTGTAGGGCCTTGGCAAATTTCGGTTTTCCCAGTGCTTTCTTGGCTGGAGTTGCTGGTCTCGTCTTTGGAGCCGCTGTCGCCTCTTTCTGTTGCCTTTGCCCACAATCTGCTGCGAAGTGCCCTTTCTCACCACATTTTAGACATAGCCCTTGACGCATTCTCAGATCCCAGGTCGCTTCGGCCAGGTGAGAAGGCTTTTGCTTTGGGGGGGAGGATGGTGGGTCACTTCCCCCCCTGCCGCCAAGGCGAGGCGTAGTGTTTGGAGACGACTCTCGGCCCTTTCAGCTTCCTGAGGAATGCCTTGGCTCATTGCCCCGCATTCACATCTTCAAACCTGGTCCTCAGCGCCCACATAAAGGCTCTCATGTCTCGTAACTCCGGGCCACGGCTGTTGTGCAACCCCACATACCAGGTTGCTGCCGCCCCCTTAAGTCGCGCTGCCACCACGTCAATTCGACCGCCGTCGTTTGGGAACAGGTGCCCGTGCAGAGTGATGAATTTCTGCACCCTTACAGCGAAGTATGCCAACTCCTCCGGGTTGCCGTCGAAGGTCGCCTCCAGGAGATCCTTCGGTCGCGCTCTTCCTGGTGCCAGCTGTTGGGGTGGGAGCACCGGCGCTGGTGCCCTCAGTTGGCCGGGTACTCCAGGAGGTGGAAGCGCTGGCCCCGCTGGTACCGCCGGTGCTGCTGGAGGTGCCTGCGGAGCGGGTCGTCTTGCCAACGCTGTTTCATCGATCTCTCGACCATGTCTGGGAGCGTGTTGAACATCTCGCCGACTGCCTGCATCACTTGTTGCAAGGTCTTATTGATGTCTTCCACTCGCTCCTCCATGTCGGTCCGAGCCTCATCTGGGTTCGGTCTGCTCCATCGGTCTTTGGAATGACCCATCACCCACTGCTCTTCCGCCATGTCCAACTGATCTCCTAGGATGCCTAGCCCTTTCCCTGGTATATCCCCTGATCATATAGGCTTTCTCTCAGGCCACCCCCTCTCTGTGAAAAAGTTTCTCGGGTGCCTTGTGAGTCAAACTGGCTCCAGTCGTCCCATGCTGGCTTTATCCCCTTCGTCAGCCTTGAAGGGGTGAACGGCCACAGGATCGAGGTGGATTTCGGCACTGCACCCCCCTCGGCTCCAGAAGTCGGGGTTGTTGTGACCGGTGGAGTCGTGGTTACTGGGATGCTGCCTGTATCCCCCTCGCAGGTTGGGGTTTTCTCCTCTTCTCCGCTCATGCTGTTCTCAGCAGACTCAGAGTGATGAAGAGAGATTCTAAACACAATGTCCGATCCTCCACGCATTCAGATGAACACACGTGTATAAAGCAGTAGTGTTTATTAAAGCAATGAAGAAGCTGGAACAACAGGAGTGTTTAGAATGACCCAATAGTGGAGGGCGCAAGATAATAACCAGATTCATACAAAGACATAACTAATCAATATGGTTCTCGCTTTCATGGGTCTGTTAAACCTCGCACCGAAAAGCCTGGGAGCCCAACAGCCAGAAACAGATAAACAATTATTTCATTCCCATGCGCTAGCTCATTATAGATAACAGCAAAAGACACCACTCCGCACCTGTTAATCTTGGAAGATAATACGTTACAAAGCATACTACTAGCATTCATAGAACAGAATGTCTGCATCAAGCAATAGCAGGGGGAAGAAAGGCTGGCATCAAGAGAGTATACAAATGTTACACAGAACTCTTTGGCAGCTAGCTGACAGATATTTTGGAGGATATAAATAAATGTGAGCCCAGAATAGTCCCTGTCCAGATTCAAAATGCCATTATGTCGGGTCCTGGAGGTCCCAGGTTAAGGTTCGGGGGGGTTGGCTCCTCCAGGGTGCAATTTCTGGCCAGTTGGCTTGGCTATCAGACCTCAGATGGTGCAGGAGGAGGGGGGTTAAATGCATCCCTTTTTCCTTCTCTCCCACTCATGGACACTTTTTCACTCTCTCTGTTGCTTTCCACTGGTTCCTTGGAGAGTTGTGTGCTCATTCTCCCTGGAACCTCCCCCTTAAATCAGCCTCTGGTGGGAGGAGTCCCCCTGAGCCTGTCAATCCTGTCCCTCCCTCAGAAGAGCTTGTTGGGAGGCCAAGGCTGGTGCGCAATCAGGTGCCTCCCTTGAGGACCCCCCCCTCAATCTGTACCTTTAGCATGGGGTGGGGCTGTCAGGCCGTTTGGCCTGATCTGCCTCGCACACCATCGCTACTCCCTGCTTCCACCCAGAACAGCTGATGCTCAGCTCACCAGAACAGCTGAAGAAAACGGCACCAAATCATTAATGTAGATGTTGAACAGGGAGGGGGCCAACAAACAAAATCCCTGTCTAACTCCCTTTTGCACTGGAAAGGAGTCTGTCCTGATTCCTGAAGAATTCACCCGGACCGAGGCAGATGTATTAGAATAAAGAGCCATAATCAATCCCAGAAGTTTGCGGTCAATATTGGTGTTCAATAACATTCCCCACAATCTACGACAAGAGATAGAGTCGAAGGCTGCCCTCAAATCCATAAAGGCCGCGTAGAGACAACCTCTTGGGTGCAAGGAATACTTGCCAGCGAGATGGAGAAGCATCAGACAATGGTCTGTAGCTGCAACACCCTGTCGGAAGCCACACTGTTCAAGGAAAAGGAACCTCTCTTCATCAAGCCAGTTCTGGAGTCTCTCCTGGAGGAGTGCAGAGTAAATCTTCCCAGGGATGGCAATAAGGCTGATCGGTCTATAATTACCCGGGTCGTTGGCATCCCCACCTTTATGGATAGGTACCACAGTAGCTGTCTTCCAAATACCGGGGATATTAGCTGATTGGTTGATGTCTGAAAACAGATGGGCCAAGCGAAGCGCCCACCATTCAGGGTTCACCAGAAATAGTTCTAAAGGTATAAAATCCGGGCCCACTGCTTTGCCACGCTTCATCCGATTGAGACGTTGTAGTACTGACTCTGGAGAGAGCCGCTCCCAATCCAGTGCAGAGATCAAAACCTCCTTAATTTCCTTCTAATCGACAGGACTTTCTGAGGATTGATACAAAGCTGCAAAATGCACCCTCCATCTGGCTGGGGAGATTGTCGCCACGATGTCAGCCTGACGTCCTGGTCTGACAAGCCTCCAAAAGGCCTTCACATCCTTGGACTCCAGGATGGTAGCAAGAGATTCCCAATTCTTAAACAGCCACTGCAATTAGTTCCCATCTAAAACACAGTGAGGAAATAGTTTACATACATATCCACTTTATAAATTTAAACTGAAGAGACATGACATTATGAGAGTAGTGGAGCTGTTTTGGAAACATCTTCATTACAGTCAGCTCAAACATACCTATTCTTCCTTAATTAAAAATAATTCTGAAAATGTTTGGAAGGAGAAGCCACTGTGAATGATGCTGATTGGCTGACCACATGAAGTTGCCAAGGAATCTTCTTCCAAGCCTTGAAGAGGTTATGCAGTTTTAAAAAGCTGTTTCTTTTCCAATAAATTAATAAGGCAATGAATGAATGGATACATGCAGGGCTATTTTTGGCAGGAATGCACCAGAATGGCATTCCGGCTGGCTTCCGAGTTTGCCACACCTACCTTTGCACATGTGTGGCTACAGAGCACGCTGCCCTCCCCACATTACTATTTAGGCTTGCCAGCTCCCCCACTAAGGTGGGGGTCCCCAGATTTGAGATCCCCCACCCCCGCTTTTTAAGAATTGGCCGGCGGGGGGCAAAATGGTGGCCATGTTGTGACACTCTAGCATTAGCCATGGAGATGAAGACTAGAGAGCCCCAGGTCTCTGACAGTCAGCGGGCACGTCTAGCCTCACCTTCTTAGCTCCGCCCACTCCCGGGATCCATTTGATGGGCAATCTGCTTGTTGGCTGCCTGCATCCCTCCCAAGCTGACGCCGGCAGACCAAGGTGAGTCCCAAGCGGCAGGTGACCATTCCCCTCATCCTGGGCTCATGCAGCAACAGCACATGCTGTGCTTTTTGGAGCCGTCATAGCCTGGGTGTGCCCTCACTGGCACCACCAGGAAAAGCTGGGACTGGAGGTCATTCAACCTGCCTGTCCTGGCCATGAAGCATGCTCTCCAGGTGGGTGGGCAGTGTGTGTGTGGGAGTTTTCAAACAAGTGTTCCCTCTAAGGTGATTGAGTTCAGTGCGCTGGGTGTTTGGCTGGCCGCTGTCTTGCATGGCTCTAGGCAGTGGCGGGCTTCCCTCTCCACAGCTGAGGCCAGCTAGCAAGGTGGCAGGGTGGCTCTTCCTCATCGAGCGCCTCCCCCGTGCTGTTGTGCCAGAAGAAAGGCATGGGTGGCAGCATGGATGCAGTGCTAAAGAGATCCAAGGCAGCTTCAGCTGTGTCACTGGGCCCACCAGCCGAAAGAGAGAGTGCCCAACCCAAAGGAAGGGAGCTGCCATGCCAGCCCACAAGCCCTGAGCACCCACCAACAGCTGCTCTGCAGAAGCACCTGAGAGGGAGGGAGGGGGCCAGCCAGAACTTCCCCTGCCCACTCCAGCACTCCACCTGGCAGACAAAGGTGCACCTTTACCTGCCTCGTAACTGCTAACACAGTTAGCACAGCCTCCGCTCCAGACTCGCTCCCTGGTATACCCAGGAGCTGAGGGATATGAAGCGGGAGCTAAGACGGCTAGAGAGACGGTGGCGATGCGCTCGCGCTGAGGCTATAAGACCATCTTATAGGACGTTTATGAGATCCTATGAGATTGCAGTCAAAGCTGCTAAGAGAGAGTTCTATGCAGCCGAGATTGCGTCCGCTAGCTCACACCCAGCCCAATTGTTTAGGACGATTCTGTCATTAACAGCATTGCCTCAGGCCAAGCCAAATGTTAGGGAATTGGAGACTGGCTGCGAGGCATTTGTGAGCTATTTTGTGGATAAAGTCTTGTCGTTCCGCCGTGACCTCCCCACCACAGTTGAAACAGTAAGGGCACTCGAGGCCCCTTGCACATCCACGTCGGGTTTGAATTGTTTCGACCCACTCAGCCTTGAGGAATTTGACAGATTGCTTGTGACTGTATGCCCAACTACGTGCAACCTTGATTCGTGCCCTTCCTGGCTCATTAAAGCGGGGCACAAGGGGTTTCGAGGTGCCCTCAAGGAGATTATCAACAAGTCCCTCTCTGAGGGATGGTTCCCGGGGGCACTCAAGGATGCGATGGTCCACCTTCTCTTGAAAAAAACATCTCTGGATCCAGCCGAATTGGCTAACTAGCGGCTGGTTTCCACTTTGCCCTATTTGGGAAATTTAATTGAGAGGGCAGTGGCAGGACAGCTCCAGGGCTTTCTGGATGATGCTTCCATGTTAGATCCCTTCCAGTCTGGCTTTTGCCCAGGAAACGGGATGGAGACGGCATTGGTCACTCTTACTGACGACCTCCGAAGACACTTGGATCAAGGCGGTTCGGCGGTGCTACTGCTGCTGCTTGACATGGTTGATCACCAGCTGCTTGCCTGCCACCTCACTGACGTGGAGATACAGGGGCTTGCCTCACAGTGGCTTGTCTCTTTTCTCCAAGGTCGGGGACAAAGGGTGGTGCTAGGGGAACAGCGGTCCAGGAGATACCCACTTGAGTGTGGGGTGCCTCAGGGCGCTGTGCTTTTCCCAATGTTGTTTAACATCTATATGCGCCCCCTTGCCCAGGTGGCTAGGAGGTTTGGGTTGGGTTGTCTTCAGTACACTGATGACACGCGGGTCTACCTAATGTTGGGCGGCTGGTCGGACTCCAGACCGGAAGATCTGGACCGGGCGTTGCAGGCTGTGGCTGGTTGGCTTAGGCTGAGCCGGTTGAAGCTGAATCCGGCGAAGACAAAGGTCCTATGCCTGAGTCGTGGCATTACTGTACTGCTCTCTACATGGGGCTGCCCTTGTCCCAAATCTGGAAGCTGCAACTGGTGCAGAATGCCGCGGTCAGGCTGTTGATGGGCCTCCCACGTCGGGAGCACATCCTGCCTGTGCTTAGGCTGCCGCACTAGCTGCCAATTGCTTACCAGATTCACTTCAAGGTGCTGGTGCTTACCTTTATGGCCAGGGTTTGGCTTACCTGAGGGACCGCCTTTCCCCATTTGTGCCCCAGAGAGCACTACAGTCTGGGGCCCAACAATGTCTATCTATCCCGGGCCCCAAGGAGGCGAGAATTGCTGTTACCAGGACCAGGGCATTTTTGGTGGTGACTCCTTACTGGTGGAATGAGCTCCCGGATGAGATCAGGGCCCTGCGGGACCTCTCAGAGTTTCGCAGGACCTGCAAGACGGAGCTCTTCCACCAGGTTTTCAAATAGGAGCCGCCACCACAGTTACCATCAATCCGGAATATCGGACTGGCCCGCTCTGAGCCTCACCGGTGAACATCTGGACCGTGGGGTTGATTTTAAGATCTGAAGACAGAAGGAATGCAGATACAACGCCATTCATCTTAAGGTTACTCTGCTGCAGCGAGCATTTTATTGTTAAGATTGTTTTTTAAGGGATTTTAATATTTTTATTGTTTTATTTGTATCGGCATGTCGGCCGTCTCCTATTAGCCGCCCAGAGCCTGTTCACAGGGTGGGCGGGGTATAAATGTAAATTTAAATTTGCTATACATACGCCTGTCACTTCAGTTGTGAAAGCCATGCTTCCATCAAAGCTTGAGAATTTGCCATGAGCTCCATTTTAATTTTATTATGGTCTTCGCCCTTAATGCCATTCTCAGCAGCAAACATATGCATAAACCTTTGCCATGTGGCATGTCTAAACATAGTAGTAGTAGTAGTAGTAGTAGTTGTTTTCATTGTCACTGTTGTTGTATGGCATTGTGTGTAGTAAAGCCAGGAGATCCTAAGATTGTCTGGTAACCAGAGCGTCTAGTTCTTTAGCGTTATGCAACACTAGGTAGTGAGCTAGACTTGTTTTTTAGGCAAGAGACATTTCAGTGGTGGTTTCCCATTGCCTGCCTCTGAATTACAGCCCCAGTATTCTTTGGAAGTCACCATTCCAAGTACTAGCCATGGTTGACTCTGCTTAGTTTCCGAGACCTGATGAGAATGGGCTAGCCTGGGCTATCCAGGTCAGGGAAACACAGTGATGACTCATGGGAACAACAGTCTTTGACAACAACTGCCCTACCAAATAACAGGGAACG
Organism: Gekko japonicus; assembly: GCF_001447785.1. Lineage (NCBI taxonomy): Eukaryota > Metazoa > Chordata > Lepidosauria > Squamata > Gekkonidae > Gekko > Gekko japonicus. Next base: position 67,497 of record NW_015163209.1, on the reverse strand, counting down.
AAGAGTTAGATTCTGTTAAAGCTTCTGTTATTCTAATGGTGGAAACTTCCTCTAGGGCAAGGAGTCTTCCAGCAGAGGAACATGTCTTGTTCTCCAAATGGAGATTCCATTGTTAATGGAATGGAGTCCTTGGAACCAACTCGAAATCTTCAGTAGTATTCAGGCATGATGTTCCTTCTGTATTTTGACTCACATAAGAACATAAGAGATGCCAATGTTGGATCAGGCCAAAGGCCCATCCAGTCCAACACTCTGTATCACACAGTGGCCAGAAATACCAGTGCCATCAGGAGGTCCACCAGTGGGGCCAGGACATTAAAAGCCCTCCCACTGTTGACCCCACCCCAAGCACCAAGATGACAGAGCATCACTTGCCCCAGAGCCCCTATCTATACCTTGTGGCTAATAGCCACTGATGGACCTCTGCTCCATATGCTTATCTAATTCCCTTTTGAAGCCGACCATGCTTGTAGCCGCCACCACTTCCTGTGGCAGTGAATTCCAAGTGTTAATCACTCTTTGGGTGAAGAAGTACTTCCTTTTATCCATTCTAACCCGACCGCTCAGCAATTTCATGGAGTGCCCACGAGTTCTTGTATTGTGAGAAAGGGAGAAAAGTACCTCTTTTTCTACCTGCTCTTTCCCATGCATAATCTTATAAACCACAATCATGTCACCCCTCAGTTGTCGTTTCTCCAAGCTAAAGAGCCCTAAGCGCCTTAACCTTTCCTCATAGGGAAAGTGTTCCAACCCTTTTATCATTCGAGTTGCCCTTTTCTGCACTTTTTCCAAAGCTATAATATCCTTTTTAAGGTGTGGTGACCAGAACTGCACACAGTATTCCAAATGAGGTCGCACCATTGATTTATATAGGGGCATTATGATATTGGTTGATCTTTTTTCAATACCCTCCCTAATAACCTTTATATTTAGGATTTTTGGCTCCAATGTGCATCACCTTGCACTTGGCCACATTGAACCCCATTTGCCATGTTGACGCCCACTTGCCCATCTTTGACAGATCCCTTTGGAGTGCCTCACAATCCTCACTGGTTTTCACCACCCTGAACAACTTCGTATCATCCACAAATTTAGCCACTTCACTGCTTACTCCCAACTCCAAATCATGAATGAACAAATTAAAAAGCAGTGGACCAAGTACTGATCCCTGCGGTACCCCACTGCTCCACTGAGGGTGCTCCACTGAGAAAACTGCCCATTTATACTCACTCTCTGTTTTCTATTAATTATCCAGTTTTTGATCCACAAAAGGACTTGTCCTTTTATCCCATGATTTTTTAGCTTACTTAGGAGCCTTTGATGAGGAACTTTATCAAAAGCTTTCTGGAAGTCAAGGTAAACAATATCTATTGGATCCCCCTTATCCACATGTTTGTTCACCCCCTCAAAGAACATTAACAGGTTAGTGAGACAAGATCTTCCCTTACAGAACCCATGCTGAGTCTGCCTCAATAGGTTTTGTTCATCTATGTGCCTACTAATTCTTTCCTTAATAATGGTTTCCACCAATTTACCCGGTATCGACGTCAGACTGACTGGCCTGTAATTTCCCGGATCTCCTCTGGAACCCTTTCCACAAGACCATGATTTTAAAATGAAGCATTTTCCCCTCTGCCTCTGCTTTCTGTTTCCCTTTTCTCCTGGCACAAGTTAAGAGCATGAACCAGAAAGTCCCTAGTTTAAACAATGGCAAAAAGTGAAGAATTTTCAGATTTCACTGCATGTAAGGGATGCAGGACATTCCTACTCTGAACTAGAGCAAGAACTTTGCCCTCTGTATAAGGGCATTCAACCCCTCTCTGTAGATGAGGGGACATCCGGTTCAAATAAATGCCTTCCTTTTTTAGACAGGGGGGCAAAAAAGCGATTTTGGGGGCACAACTTACAAACAGGGTCCAAAAAGTTCAAGAGCAAGAAGTAGTTATTAACCTTTCTTTGCTGCTACACTGCTTATCTCTAAGTATTGCAGGTGGAGATGTTGATGTCTGGTTTTCTTGGGAATTGTGGGAGAGTGTTTCATTCCCAGCTTCAGTGCTAAACGGCCAAAGCTCTTTCTCCCGCACACGGGATGGTGGCTAATTGGCCAGGGCAGGGGTGTGTGTGCATACGAATACCCTATATCTTATTATGCCCCATGAGCAGCCGTCATTCTTAACAGTGCCTATGTTAATGCATCTATAGCTCTTCAATAAGTATTACCTTTCCTAGCTCCCCAAACCCCCCACGGAACCCAAAGTGAGGCGAGTTGGGGAGGGACGCCTCCCAAACGCACGTACTTAAAAGTAAATTGGAGGGGGGGAACGGAAGAAAAAGTGAATAAAACTGGTAAGAAAGACTTACCAAGGCAAGTTCGAGCGTACAAGCACATATTCAGAGACTTTTAAAATATCGGTTAAAGTAAACAATCCACAAAGATGGCGGGGAAGAGTACGGAGAAAGAGAAACTTTTAAAAGCGAAAGGGACTGAGAGCCCAAGACCGGAAGCAATCAGTGAGCTGGCAAAGACATTGGCAGAATCCATGCACCCTCTGCTGGACCAGATGAATAATCTCAAGCAGCAGCTGTCAACAATGAATCAATGTATCATCACCCAGCAAACACAGTTGAGTGAGACACTTAAAATGATGAATCAAACAGCTGAGAAGGTGAAAGAAATGGACGCCACTGCACAAAAGGTGAAGAAGAAAGTACAAAAGCTGGAAAAGAAGCAAATCTCCACGGAAGATCAGCTGTTACAACTACAAATGGAAAAAGCTAATTTGATTCTTTGCTTTCAGGGCCTTCCAGAGACTAAAGGAGAGAATCTGAAGGAGAAGATGAGTGAATTATTGGCCCCAATGACAGAGATGAAGGTGGAATCTTTGCTGAGCAATATGGATGTGGCCTACTGGTCATATTCAGGATATATAAAGAAAAACAATCTGCCTGGGGAAATAGTGATAAGATTCTCGAAGAGATGTGTGAGGGATGCAATCTTGAAAGCGGCATCTGGAGCTCCTTTGAAAGTTGGAGATAATGCTATCAGAATCCGAAAAGACATTCCATTTGAAATAAGACAAAGGAGAAAGAAGTACAAGGATTTAGTTCTTTTTCTCCAGACAAACACAATTGGATACAGATGGCTAACACCAGAAGGTGTGATCTTCAAAATAAAGGAGAAAAAGGAAAAGATTGACTCTTTTCAGAAAGCACGGAAATTTTTGAGAGTCCAGATGGGAGAGCCAGAGGAGGAAGAAAAAGAAGGGATGGACAGTAAGTCCAGCGGCGAGCTGGACTCGGGGTCTTCCGGAGAGGACTCTCTATCAGAGAAAGGGGCAGTCACCCCTAAAAGTCCTTATAAAATGCGGAAGAGACTGGGCAAGGGGAAATGAATTGTGCCTTTGAAAAACTTTTTTTTATATACTAGATGCTTAGGGGTCCTTCAGGTTAACAGTGATAGTTAAGATATGAAAAAGATAATACTATAGTTGAATCAGTTCATAATGGGATTAGCGTGATTGAGAGATAACGTGTGCCAAGCTGACAAGATGATCTCCTCTGAGAGATAACGTGTGCCAAGCTAACTAGAAGATCTCCTCTCTTGGGTTTTTAGATAGTAGTGGGTATCTTTTCTTTATCCCTTCCCTATTTCTGTTGTAGTTTGTAGTCTTTATAAAAATGCAATTAAAAAATCCCCCTCTGGGGGGCCAATAAATAAATAAATAAATAAAATATTACCTTTCCTGATAAGCATGTACTACGTTGTTGGCTGTGGGTTCTGACAGGCTGGCAGGATCACTAAGCTGTTACTGCTGGGACAGGCTCCCTCGTGGCTTTAAGCACCTTGCAACCACTGCTCCACCTGACAGACAACAACCTGTTAGGTATAGGAGGTGGGGGGAGTGTGTTGGAAGCCATCAGAGAGGCTGGCCCAGCAGCATCACTAAAGTGATGCTAGGGCAGCGTCCCTGATGGATTAAAGTACTCTAGTCCTGCTGCTACACCTGACAGACACCGGCCTTTCCAGTGTTGGGGGGATCATATTTAAAGGCATCAGGAAGATTGGGCCAGCAGCAGGGCTAAGGCAATCCTGCTGAGCAACCTCCCCAGCGACTCTAAGCATCCCACCTTCTCTTCTACACCTGACAGGCAGCTGCCTGTCCAGTGTAGGAGGGGGAGGGGAGGAGTATTAGAAGCCACTGTGGAGGCAGGGCTGGCAGGATCACTGAGGCATTACTGCTGGGGCAGGCTCCCTCATGGCTTTAAACACCCTACAACCACTGCTGCACCTGACAGAAAACCACCTGAGGTGTAGGTGTTGGGGGGAGTGTGTTGGAAACCATCAGAGAAGCTGGGCCAGCAGCATTACATCACCTCACAGGTGATTGTTGGCTATTCCTGATTTCCTCAACTGTTGTTAGCTCTGTGCAGACTCCTGTAACTTGTTTTTTTAACCTCAGAACACTGAGTTCTGCAGCTGACCAATCAGAGAGTGGGGGGTGCAAGGAGGCAGCAGCCTGGCAGCCACATAGGAATCAATGAGGGAGCACATTTTACCCCTTTTGACCCACTTAGGGGTCAAATTTCAAAAAATCCCTTTTTAGTGAGCATCTACGTCATAGTAGGATATCTCTCCCCGAATTTCGTGTTTCTAGGTCCAGGGGTTTGGCCTGGGTGTTGATTTTACGGTGAGGGGACTTTCTTTTATAGATGTGCTGATGCCTCTGACTTTGTATCCATCTTGGCTAATCTATGATCTCCACAAATAAGTTAAGTGAAGAATAAGAACTGAAAGCCAAGCTAGCAGGTGGCAATGGCTGCTGCTCCCCCCTCCCCCACTGCTGCTTGTTCTCTTGCAGTCTCTTTCTGGTTCCAATCCTGACAAATGCACAGAGAGAGAGGGTGAACAAGCTCATTATGTCAATAGCAATGAGCAGGGATCCTACAGGATAGTTCTTGCTGAACACCACCCCCAGGGTTGCCATTCCTCAGGTCCCGGCAGGGGTTCCCCTGGTTGTGGGGGCTCCAATGCACCACTGGCCAGCTGGCCAGCAGGGAGGGGGAAGCCCCACTCTAAGCCCCACCCCAAGCCTGACCACCAATAGCCACCCCTCTCCCTCCCCTCCTGCAATATTTAAAGGGCCCTTCAACTGATTGGCGGGGAGCACGTGGCCCACCAATCAGCCGAAGGGCCCTTTAAATCTTGCAGAAGGGAGGGAGAGGGGATCCTTTAAATGCTTTGGGGGAGAAGTGGGGGGCCCAGCGTGCACCTGCATTTCAAGTTGCAAATTCACAGCTTGGAGTGCAGGCACCGGTCCCCAACATGATGATGTCACCTCTGCATGATGTCATCATGTTGGAGCTGTCCCCTCCCCCCAGAATGCCCCCCCCCCAAGTCCTCCACTGGGGACTCAGAGGGACCTGGCAACCCTACCCCCCCCAAAAAAAAAATCCTGGTACCAGTATTACATTGCTTGCTAAACAAAGACACCTTTTACTTGAAGAGTCTTTGGGCTCTTGTATGTCTTTTATAGTTTTGCTTTCAGTTCAGTGAGCAACTTGGAAAACTGCTACTATGTTAGGAATGTTAACATTTTTTCTCTGCTTACCAGTTTTACTGGGCCTGTCAAGAAAGACACATTGGCTAGTCTCAGCAATGGGAAAGAATATTCCACATTGTCTGTTCCCTCTTCACTCAGTGTTAGGGCTGATGACCCCTGAAAAACGGGATCAAAGTTTCTCTTCAGTCATTATTTTAAGAGAAAGCATTTGAAGACATTCTTAGAGGAAAGATCTTATGACTGTCTTCCACAACGGGAAAGAATGAGGGATCAGCTCCTCCTTAGACTTGACATTTTCTGTCTTTCCCCACCTTAGACTTAGGACATAGACATTGCCTCCCCATTTCAGTCTTCCCAGTTTTTGTCTCCCAGTTGGCTCACAAACATGGAGTGTGTGCCAGAATCCATCTCAGCTGGCTGCAGTGAGCAGCTGGATACACTTCTAGCCTTCTGTTGGCTCTTTGGCTGGAGGCTAGGTTTATGTCAGCAACCCTGCTAACTGTGTCTCGGAACAGCAATGAAAAGGTGGCATATTCTATTCCTGCAGTTAGCCTCTGGCATAAGTAATGTCTTTGATTCAGAGTTATCAACAACTACAGATGTACCTCACACACACAAACACACACACAAACTTGGCTGGAGAATAAATTTACAGCCAAGGATTATATAATGACACAAAATAACCAACCAGGCAAGGGCACTTGGTCTACACAGTGAGTGCAGGCAGGAATTGATGATAGTTACACCATGTAGCAATGAAGCAAGTAATTTAAACCATTGATATCTAGAGGGCAATAGTAAGAATGTGCTAATCCCTTAGATATTAAAATATCAAGAGTATGTCCTTCAAATATGTGCAGAGGAAATAAATAGACTATTTAAGCCTGTAGCTGTTCAAATGTGAAGTAAATCAAGCCAGAGAAGCTAAAACAGCGTGAAATATAATATTACTACAAAGTATTTCATTTGCACAATTTTGACCAGTATACAGTATACAATCTTTCAACTATTTATTCCAAAGTAGTCACATTGATCCCCCTCATTGATCACTGCCTTGTCATGGCGAGGGGCCTTGCGTGGTTCGATGAGGCTGTGGGCTATGCTGTGGAGGGCCACCCAGGATGGACAGGCCACAGCAGAGAACTCAGACCAAGTGTGATCCACTGGAGAAGGAAATGGCAACCCACTGCAATATCTTTGCCAAGAAAACCCCATGGACAGTAAAAAAAAGGCTAAAAGATGACGCCAGAAGATAAGCTTTTGAGCAAACTTTAGAGGACGCCTAGAGGAAGGCCTGGCGTGATCTGGTCCATGGGGTCACGAAGAGTCGGACTTGACTGTGCGACTGAACAACTACAAGTCACATTGATTCCTTTGAGTGGTCATCAAAGTGACTGGCTTGTGGACCACAGTGACAGTAGGAAAGTCAGAAGTGTGGTGGGAGATGTACTTAAAAAGGAGAAAGGATTGGAAATTTAGTTAGGAGATCTTTTCAGTAAGTGAAATCTCACCTGGAAGCTCATTTATACTGTCTTGAAAGAAAGATGAAAAGAGCAAAGGTCAGAGGATAAGAACTAAATGAAAAGCTGTCCTTCACATTTCAACATGACCAAGGTAATCAATAACACCTGTAGCCCAAAAGCTTCCTATTTTGAAAGATTTTGGTGTTTTTTTTAAACTATGGGATCTTGATATTATTGGAGGAAAGGAGGGAAACATAAAAGCAGTTATGGATTTACAAGGCAGAATAAAGGTGGCTCTTTTTTATTTAATGAGGAACTAACGACACTACTTCAACTAATTGGTTTCAGCAAATAGATTAAAGAATTACTAATGAAACACTGCACCAATAACTGAGATTGATGTATCAGCCCCCAAACCCCCTACCACTAATGCAAAAAAAAAAAAAATCAAAATAAAACATATCAGTTTAAGGCAGAGAGACTTCCCTAGTGCCTTCACAACATGCAGCCAATCAGACACACATTGTAGCCTGCTGGGTGCTTCAAAAGTCCCCTGTTTTTATACTCCCATGCCGGCAGCAAAAATAGGATTACTGAGTTCTCAGTGGGCTGCAGTATGTGCATTGGTGAACCACAAGATTTGCAGTCCCAGCCTAGTCCCACAAACGTTTTACTGCATTGGGTCCAAAATTCACAACTGGTGCCTTTACCTCAGTGTGAGAAAGACCATCATCACTGTGACAGAAGTATTTAAGCCCTTGCAGACCTGTAACATCCACCTGGTTTTGGACTACCCCCTTTTAAGAAAGATGTCTCTCTAAATCTTGTCATCAGAGAAATTCTGGATGAGTGACACTAATGCAGCCCTGTAACTAGGTCTTCCCATGGTGAGTGGCTTTACAGAGCCTTTAAATGGCACATGGTGCTATGCTTTATGCATCTACACAATAAGGCTAGAGTGTCACTTTGCCTGCAAAACTGCAACCTGATACCTTAGGGTCATGCAGCCTTACGTCCCGTCCACACGAGGGGATTTGGGCCAGTTGCGGGACAGTTCGGGGGCGGATCAAAGCAGCGCGATCACACCACAACATCTGGGAAGCGTCCTGCTTCCGTACCCAAACTGGCCCTTTCCCCGGAAAAGCCGGCGCAAGTTGAACCACCTACCTTGGTGGTTCAAATGGAAACGGCGCCTTTAGCCGGGCGTTTGATCGACCCCGGCCCGGAGCCAAACTGCGCATGCTCAACTGCACATGCTCCGACATGCGCAGTTCGGCCGGCTCCCGGTTAGGGCCGTTTGATCGCGCCGGGGAGAAAAGGCGCCGCGGCCAGGGGATCCGTGGGATCCCGCCGCGGCGTCTCAACGTTGGCGCAGCTTTTAAAAGCCGCGCCTTAAGAGGCTTTTCCCCTGCCGTGTGGCAGGGGCCTTAATCTCATGTTTCTTTTCATAATACAACAAAAGGTCTAAGAGATCATACTTTCAGACAAAACGTGTGATCAAAAACAATACTGAATGCCCTCTGGACAAGGAAAACACTACTCCTATGATCTGTACTGTACCTAGCATATTGGTAGAACTAAATAAATATAAAGAAGGATGGTGTGATACATCCCTCCCACCCTGTTAAAGGTATGGTAGCTATGCCACTAAATCAGACAATGGAAGTTATATCTGAAAACTAACATCAGAGGAAATAAGATACGAAAAAGACACTGCAGGAGTAAATTTATCACATTTTAGCTGCAGTTAACATAGCCACATTAAGAGCACTGTTCTGGAGCACATAAAAGCATAACACAAGACCACCATTTTGTATATATCATTTTGTATACTATATGCTGTAAATAAATCACATTTGTAAGTATCTGTTTTTGTCTCCAGATCCAAACAGCGAAACTGTCAATCATCTGAACACTACAGGATAGTATTTCAGATGTGGTTACCAACAAACGTCTTGTATAACATAAAAAGACTTTAAGATACCCTATTCAAAGAATTCAAACAAGTTCTCATAAGTTAGCTGAGAAATAAATTTGAGGAATAATTGAATTGCTTCTGAACATGACTTAAGCTTCTGCAATTAATTCACGTCATCCCCTATATCTCTTTATAACAGTTGACGGTGAAAGGAAAGCCGTATATGCCATCTGGAACTGCCAGCAGCTAATATGAATTGATCATTTGAGCACCAGGGAAAGTGAACAGCCCAGGAAAATCAAGATGAGCATGTAAAATGTGCTGCCCCTGGCAGAGATTAGAATAGTAAAGCATAGCAAGTTTCACTGTATCTTTAAATAAAGATTGTGGGAAATGTAGTTTAGTAACCTTAAGGTCAGCTGGTTAGAAGTAGCCTTCCTGATTGGTTTTATACAGCCTTCTTTTTCCTTTGATACTTTTGCGGGGGGGGGGGACTGTTTATTGCCCTTCCAGTGTTTTTGTAACCCTCTCAGCTAGCAGACGGGAGAGATCCAGCTCCTTTTTAACCACATGAACCATTCAATAGACTCAGGACTTTAAGGCTCCTAACCTTAAGAGCCAGTTTGGTGTAGTGGTTAAGTGTGCGGACTCTTATCTGGGAGAACCGGGTTTGATTCCCCACTCCTCCCCTTGCACCTGCTGATGTGACCTTGGGTCAGTCACAAGCCCTGGCACAGCTGTTCCTGAAATAGCAGTTTGTGTCAGAGTTCTCTCAGCCCCACCCACCTCACAGGGTGTCTGTTGTGGGGAGGGGAAGGGAAAGGACTTTGTAAGCCACTCTGAGACACCTTAGGGTAGTGAAGGGCGGGGTATAAATCCAATCTCTTCTCTTCTTCTCTTCTAACAGCACCAGAAAAGGAATGTGAGTAAAACTGAACCTTTGGATGCTTAAAGAATTAAATAAAATTGATTCTAAATGAGTCGTCAAGTGCATTGAAAACTTAGCTGTTCTTATGGGCAAGCCCCATGCTGCCAGGAACAGCATATAAAATGTACAATTTCATTGACTGACATTTAGCGAATGGCCATTTGGGCAGAACCCGCCACTTACTAGATTTCAGATGTGATGACAAAGAGTTATCATCCATGAAGAAATTGGATGGATCCATACGCTAACATGCTCCCTTCCCATTTACTTGCACATGCCATGACAACTGAAGATTTTTGCTTTTGTGGCAAACCATGGTACTTTGTGGTTTGGACAAGGGGTGTGCAACAAAAATCAGTATTTTCTGATATTCCCAAATCCCAATATCGGTATGATATTGTGATTCAGGAAATAATCAGGATTGCTGAATTTATTTAGCTCTATTATACCCTATGGGGACCATCCCCATAGGGTATCATGGACAAAGGATTTAAATTTTAAATGCTTGCTGAGTTCACTCACTGAGTTGTGCTGTCATGGCAGTGCAACTTGGCAAATGAAGTCAGCAGGCATTTAAAGTTTGAGTTCACTCATCGAGTCGCGCTGCTGAGTTCACTCACAGAGTGGCGAAGTCAGCAAGCATTTAAAGTTTAAATGCTTGTTGAGTTCAGTTCACTTGCCATGTCGCGTTGCCAGCGACTTGGCGAATGAACTCAGAAGGCATTTAAAGAGGCTGTGGTCTCTTTAAATGCCTTCTAGCAGCTACTTTGGTAGTTGAATACAGATCTCTGGACCTAATGGCAAACTATGGTTTGGCACATAAATGGAAATCTCCAATTACTGAGCTATATAAAAGAGGAGGAGGTATGGTGAACATAAGAAGAGCCCTGCTGGATCAGACCAGTGGTCTATCTAGCTCAACATCCTGTTTCACACAGTTCCTCTAGTAGGTCAACAACAGGGCATAGAGGCTGAGATCTTTCCCTGATACTGCAGCCTGGCACTGGGATTCAGGGGTGAAGAAAGATGCAAGATCCAGGATTCCCCAGGCTTATTTACATGTTTGTTATCATCCTTGCTACTGTTTCTTAAAAGTACTCTTCTTTTTTTACTACATTGATATCATGCTCTTCCTATGCGTAATTGAGAAATACTTGATATACAACTCACCTGGATGACTCAGAGTATTCTGATCTTGGCAGATCTCAGAAGCTAAGTAGGGTCAGCTCTAGTTAGTACTTGAATGGGAGACCACCAAGGAAGTCGAAGGTTGCTACACAGAGGCAAGTCACCTCTGTTCATCTCTTGCCTTGAAAATCCTATCAGGATGCCATAAGTCAGCTGCAACTTGATGGTACTTCCCACTACCACTATGGTTTGCATTCAGGCAGCTTACATAATTAAACCTGCTTAGTTTTAGCAACAGAACTGAATTCTGTGCATTCCAGCTATTCTGTTAGCCAGTCTATGGTAATTTGTTGAGTGCAGTAAGATGCTACTATTTCAGTAAGAAAAGCCTTTTATTTAATTAGAAAAAGAAAAGATACGTGGAAACAGAGAGGGCTGGAACAAGACTGAATTTGGGGATGAAATAAGACAGGTTGTTCTGACTGTTGATCAATACCTCTTCTACAAGTAAATCTGCAAACTTGCATGTTTTTAAAAGTTCAATAATGCAATATTGAACAGCCCCAAACTTAATATATTTAAAATTTATGTGCATTATAGTAGATGTTTAATTGTTTGGTGTAGATTGTCATGGATGTTTAAGAAATATTTACTTTAATTAGGATGCATATGACTAAAACATTTGCTGTGTATGATTCTGGCCACATCTGGTTTTCCAAACCCTTAAGTGTATTAACCAAACTCCCATGAAACTGAAATCCTGCCACAATGACGAACTGCTAAACAAATTGAATTATTTTGAAAGGGAATTCAACATGCTAAAAATGTAACAGGTGCTACAAATAGTCTGTCCATTTATAAAGTAAATGCATAGTTTTGACACAGCATGAGATGGGGCAGATTCCTAATCTGAAGTCACCTTGAGAAACCCTTTGTCATAACTGCATATGTGTTTGGGTAAGTTACTATTACTATTTTCCACCTATAGATATGTATAGGAAAATAGGGATTGAACATTGTGAAGTGAATCCAAAGACGGCTTTGAACAAACAGAAGCGGGTTGGAGCTTCCCCCATAGCTGTGTTTTCCCACACTGCACTATGCATTCTGTAGGAAGTTCTGCATGCTTTTGGCAGTCTGAGTCTGCAAAGGGCTATACCAGGAAAGAAGGGAGACAGAAAAGTCCCAATAAATACACAAAAGTGTTTAACTCCCTCTCTGTCAGTACCTTGGACCCTAATTCAAATCCCCACCCCTGACGCTTTTTAATGTTAAAAGAAATCTAAGGAGATCCAGTTATGGTCATGTAACATTCAGTCTGGCCCTCTGTGGCAGGGGTCTTCAATCTTGTTAGCCTGTGGGCACCTTAAGAATTCTGTCACAACTTGGTGGGTGCAGCCACAAAATAGCCGCTACAAAATGGCTGCCACAAGAGATCACAATATGGCTTCCGCAGCTTACCTTTATTCACACAGTGAAGATGTGAATGGCAGCTGTGGTGTGGTGGCAGCTGATACCAAAGCAATGTTTTTTAAAAAAAAATCTGCAGAGCCAATCATATCTCCAATGGCCAGTCAAAATCGTTGCTGGGCAAAAGCCCTACCTAGCCATGACTACTTTCTAAAAACACTTGTGAGCCCATGAAAATATGTCTGTGGGCACCATGGTTGGGGGCGGCACCACGTTGGGGGGCCCTGCTCTATGGCAAGGGTAAAGGAATGTGTACCTGTTTAAAGGCACTCACCTGCTTCATTTACATTCATGTATGAACAATGCACTCAGAATCGTTCTCAGAGTATGTCATGCTAAAAAGAGGGAATTTAAACAGAAACAGTCTGCCCATTCCCTAGCAAGGCATGGAAATCCCTCTTCCTCCACCATGACAACAACAGTACAGGAATTCTGTCCTTTGAGTGATCTCTGACACCAATTAGACCTCAAAGCATTGTAAAGAAGGTAATTGTACACATAATCTATATAAAGTGCAAATAAAATCTCTGATGACCAGGGGGTTTATAATCTTTTCTTCTGGAGGATAGACCTTTCACAGAAGCAACACTTTGGGAGAGGGCAAAAGGGATTTGTTACAATAATTTGTCTGTATCCTGTCCTTTTAAAAAGTTCTTGTCTTTGAGAATGTGAAGCCCTTTTTGCGACAGTATTATTTAATCAATATTGATAACTACCTGAGAGTCTATATCATATTTGAGTTGGATCACTCTATATTTAGGAGGAATACAATTTATCAGAGCTGCAAGGCTATTCCAATGATTGATGGAGGCGCTAGAAAGGAAAGCAGAGCAAGAGCCAAGATCATAAAACAGAGCTGGCAAAGTAGAATATGTCCTCCATGGTTGCAATAGGTTCTTGCTCTTTCCCAAGCTACAAACTACAAAAAAGAATCACTAAATATTTTCCTAAGCATCAGGAGATGATAAGCACATGCCTGATCTCAATGAGAGAACTGTTCTCTCATTTGTTTAGGGATTAAGTGAGGAATCTCATGCAAAACCTTAAGGGCTAGATAAATGGCAGAAGCGGCTGCAGGAAGTCAAAAAATGATAACCAACAAGGTCTAATTTAGGAAACCAGTCCTCATTTATGGTAGGAATCTTACAGCATGAAGTGTGAACCATTTTATCTTGTCTTCTGACAAAAATTATCCTCACATCAAGTGAAAACAGACAAAAATGTATTCTGCTCAAGTGAGGGGAGAAGAACAATATTTGAGACATTCAAACGTTCTTGAAAGTTGAAAGTGGGGATCATGTGTGAGTCATGCTGCACGCAGGATGATTTCCCAAATCTACTTAGACAATCAGATTTTGGGACATGACATCGTTAAGGGCAAAAAAAGTCAGTGTCTCTTGAAGTGGCAAACATTTTTGAGCACATTTTTAGCAATTACTACTTAAAGGTGAGGGGGTGGATGCACTTTCTGACACTACTAAAACATTTCACAGAAAAGTATCATTGCATCTCAGCACTCATTGTCCCTCACAAGACAATTTTTCTAACAATTCTAAATATCTGCTAACTAGGTGAGTATACAAATGACTAGCAATTTCCCTTTCATAGTGCCTTAAGTCTATGTGCAGAAACAAGAGTACAGAAATCCTGACAGTCCTGACAGATGGGCATGAACTGGTAAAATGCAGTTGGTTTCAGTTCATGGTGCGACTGGTTCATGAGCCACGAACCTTCATGAACTTTTAGGCAAGAAATGAACCGATTTGGTTTGTGAGGTTCATGGTGTGGTATAATGACCCCCTGGTGTGCTAGAGACAACAGACTCATGGGGGATCTCCAGCTGACTCTCCTCTACCTGCCCTCCGTTTGGTGAGAATTGGATTTACAGGGTCTGAGTTATGCGCCTCTCAAAAGAAAGTGCCCCCAGGAAAGAGCTTTCTGGGGAAATGACAGTGCAGGTTCATGAGGTTCAGGAGTGTATAGAATGGACCCTGTACAAGCTAGAAACATCAAACCCACAGGGGACCTCCCCCTGATACTCCTCTACATGCCATCCAAGTTTTGTGCAGATTGGACTTAGGGGATCCATGTTATAACCTTCCAAAGAAGATGACCCCAGAAAAGTGCATTTGAGGGAAATGTCAGGCACAGGTTCAAAAGTGTTTAGCATGGACCCCCGGCCCCTGCAAGCTACACACAAAAAAAGCTGGAGAATTCCACCTTCCCTTTTGCTTTGAATTTTAGTAAACATTTTGATTGAGCAGAGGCCATTTGTCTGGAAATGTATCCTTTCACAAACTGTCACAAACTGTCACAAACTGCTTGAAAGTCCATGGGAAGTCGATGCTTGTTGACCTGCCATGAACTTTGGTTTGCAAACCATGAACTGCCCAAAATCAACTGCAAGCTGGTTTGTGGTTATCGCTGCTTTTATTGTTATGACATTATTCCATTTATTTTGGCCTCTCTTTCAAGTCCTCCCTCCATTTATCGCAGCATGAGCTTAGGAACAAATGCACAGTTTCAAAACACATAGTGCCCAGTCCTGCTGTTTCAACTTGGAACCATTGTTACTTACTAGAATTTACCAGGTACCATAATTATTAAACATTTTTTCTATCACTTTTTAGCATCTTCACATGGTTTTTATTTAGGATTCCATTTCAACACATTTAATCCCTGAAGCACAACCATCACAGCAATTTCAGTCAAATCAGATCCCCTATGTTCTCTCAAGGGTAGTGAAGGGCGGGGTATAAATCCAGTCTCTTCTCTCTGCTTCTATTCAGAAGAATGGCTGTGGAACTGGCTGCACAATGAGTTCCTGTACAGGTTCATTTGAGGGAAAAGGCACTTGCTCTTTCGCGAGAAACTATGCTTCCAAGTGTTCATAAGCAACTCTAAACTAATCCGCAGCTGAACATTTTAGCTGCATTGGGAGACCTTTCATTAGGCAAAATTGTCCGCAGTGAAAATAAAAGAGCTAACTGTAGCTTTTTAGTCTGCCTATCAGTTTGCTGTTTTAAACCACTAGCAGCCCATTCTACACTCCTATTAAACTGTTATCAGCAGAACTAAGAAGCAAGCCTCATACTAATTTTTCCTTGCTTTTCTTCTGAATACATTCTCAAATGCTAATGTCAGGCATTTACCATTTCTTGAGAAATCACTTTTAAAAAGCAGGGGGAGACACCAAGAAAAAGTTCACCAAAACAAATAACCAGGGAAAGTCACTTTGCAGTAGATTTATCATGTCCAAATTATTATGAGCACTGGCCTTAAACAATCTTACATCCAAGAACTTCAGTTCATCATCATTGTGAATCAAGCTGTAAACCTAGTCTAATAAAATATAAAGTGATAACATTAGGAAACTAAGTCAAGAAGTAGTTTAATACAAAACAGATCTCCTGGCACATTCCAACTGGATATACTCTTCATAAGGAAATAATTTATATTAGACATGAATAGTGAAGCTTACATAGTGAAGCTTTAGGGTTGTTTTCTTTTTCTGTTATTTTTTAGCTTAATTCATCAGTTATGTTGCTTAGCTTACTCTATAAACCAATAAAATGTATAATTCTATTGGTTCTATTATTTCAATATTGTGCCAAGTCAACCTATTGGTTTAACTGAGTGCTCACTGACATGTTTGCTGACATCTTTTTCTTACAAAGCAAAGAACTTTATTCTGACCTCTTCTACCTCATTGGAGTGGGAGGTGGTTCAGAAGAGCCCTGTAGGCATTACCTTTGTTTCTGCAAGGAGCACCCATTCAGAAACATCTACTTTCGTCATAGAAGGACACTTGGCTTGAAACATCATTTTATGAATGGTCATTGCCTTCCTGGCAGCCATGTTTTGGATGGCTGTTGCTCCCGGATGTAGGGTTGCCAGCCTCCAAGTGAGGCCTGGGGATCCCCCACTTTTACAACTGAACTCCAGCTGACAGAGATCAGCTCCCCTGGGGAAAATGGCTGCTTTGAAGGGTGGACTACATGGCACTGTACCGTGCTGAGGCCCCTCCTCAAACCCCACCCTCTCCTGGCTCCACCCCCAATGTTTCCAGGTATTTTCCAACTCAGACCTGGCAACCCTACCCAGATGGCAAATTTGTGGTGGCACCCACTACTTTTTCCCCCTCAAAGGCTCAACAAGGTTGGGGGATCCCTGGTTAAACCTAATGACATTTCCTTTTCAAAAAGAATGCTAATACTTATGTATGAGATTTCTCCCCCCCCCCCCCCCGTGGTGAAATTGTAAGGAAAGGTTTTGTGGTCCTGAAAGGAAGGCTGTAGGAAGATGCTGAGGAGCAAAAATGAAGAGCGACAAGGAGATGAGAAAGGTAGAAAATATCTGAAGAGAAAAATGTGTTTTTTGAGCAGAGAACAGCATGGCCGTGTGAATGGAATATAAGCAAGCTCTGGCCTTTGGAGATCTACAGACAGCATAGGGTTGCCAAGTCTACTTACCCCTCAGAGCGGGGGAGCCTCGCCGGGCTCTGGGAGTTCTCGGCGGATGCGCGCGCGCGCCAGCAGCACATCACCGGAAGTGACGTGCTACGTGCTCACGTTGGGGGCGTGGCCCAGATCATCGGGGGGGAACCATATGGTTTTCCCCCTGACAATCTGGGCCACGCCCCCAACGTGAG
>NW_015163209.1:14789-49727 GCF_001447785.1 Gekko japonicus | reverse complement strand
ATGCACCTAACCAGCATCATACACATTCTGCCTCTGAAAACAAAGATTCCATTAATAGTGAAAAGTTATTGATAGATGTACTGTCCACAAATCTGTCTAGTTCTTTTTCAAACCCAGCTAAACTGACACAACCAAAGACTTCTGTGAGGCTAGTGAGATAGTATTTCCTTTTTATCGAAACCATCTAAGGGTAGTTCTATATCAGTGATGGCGAACCTTTTAGAGACCGAGTGCCCAAACTGCGACCCAAAACCCACTTATTTATCGCAAAGTGCCAACACGGCAATTTAACCTGAATACTGAGGTTTTACTTTAGAAAAAAAAGCTCATACATTAACTTTAGATGATCCAAACAAAGTAAGGAAAGCAATCCCAAATGCTTTCATTTACTTAAAATTATTTGGCAGAGAATTCAACACTTTAATGACGGTCTGGGCCTGGCTGGGGCAATGGCACGTGTGCCCACAGAGAGGGCTCTGAGTGCCACCTCTGGCACCCATGCCATAGGTTCGCCACCACTGTTCTATATATTTAACAATTTTAGGCTTAATTATTTTTACCAGGTTAGGTTAATGGCTTACAATTCCCTAAAAAAATTTTTTTTAATCACATTACACTCACTGATTATCTTCCAGTTCTGCAGTCACAGAGACACATTGTAGTGTTACATATTTTAGTTTTTTAAAAAAACCTTTCTGATTCCAGTACATTCTTTAAGAACTCTCATCCAGCCCAGTTAACTTGTTGCTTCTTAATTTTGCAATCAGCAAAGATCTCAGTGGAGATTCCTGAGAATGCAAAACATTTTATAGGATTACTTGGTTTCTGTTTGAGATCAATTAACATAACCAAGCAAAATGGTTAGAGTAGCTTGGCTATTATTAATAAAACCTGCAAGAATTAAGCATAATTGGCTGGTCAAATGTATTCTCTTTGTATACTTTGTTCAG
Organism: Gekko japonicus; assembly: GCF_001447785.1. Classification (NCBI taxonomy): domain Eukaryota; kingdom Metazoa; phylum Chordata; class Lepidosauria; order Squamata; family Gekkonidae; genus Gekko; species Gekko japonicus. The sequence goes on along the minus strand of NW_015163209.1, from coordinate 48,777 downwards.
TTTGCCTCACCAGCATCCCCCTACAAGTCAAAGAAAGAGACAAAGATGAAGCCCAAATGCCTCTAAGGTGTGATTCCTTGCTCATGTGACATCAATGCAATTACCATTTGGGGGGGGCTGTAATGTTTCATGAGATGCTTTTTTGTGTAGGTGCTATTTGGCATGACTGTGAGCTCCAGCTGGAAGTTTAGGAGGCCAGAGAGAAAATAAACTCAAAACTTATGCTAAGCTATTTAACTGCATATTGTACAACACACTGCCAAATCCTAAAAGGACGGGTTTACAGCCTAAAAGGCAGCAGCAATTAACAACTGAAGCTACAGAAGAGATGCAACCCATTAGTCCAGATTGGTGCTGGAGGAAGGCACACTGCTTACTGCAAAGATTTAATACACATAACTCTGCAGAGCTGAGACAGAGTTGCCCGTTGCTGTTGCATGACTACCTAAAGTTAAACAACAAAATAGTCCAAATTTACCATTCTGGATTTTCACAAAGGCAGCAATCCAGTCAATGGCTGTAAAGCACAACTATATTCTGAATACCCTTTATAAAGGGCTGGTGTATTTCTCTTTGCTAAGGGCTCCCTGTACCAATTGATCATAGCAATTTGCTTTTTTTCCTAGGACCATGTTGTTGATTCTAAACAGGTGATTTGTCTTCTAGGAAAGAGCAGAAATTTCCCTGTCAGAGTTACAGCAATGAACCAATAGAAAAGAAATCTTGCACTCACACGGATGGCACTGCAAATGCAAGCTGCTGCAGAATTTCATACTGCTTTTCTTCCTTTCCTTTTGTAATGCATGGAGGTGAGTCCCTCTCTTGATACCATTGAGACTGATGGTTTATTAATGACATTTTTGCAGGCTTCTCATTGGATAATAGGATTTAATTTCCCATCAGGGTATATTGATCTATTATTGTGTTTCATGTGGGGAAAGCTCATATGATTAGAAAGCAACATATGTCTAAGTAATAACTGCAAATTTTTATATATATATACATACACACACACACATGCACGCACACATTGGGAAATGTTTGTACTATTGCCATCTGTAACAACTTTTAACCCATAGAGAGCTTTACAAAACACAGCTGCGGAGAAGATAGGGCTTAGTCAGTGTTCCAACAACAAGCATGCACGCACACATTGGGAAATGTTTGTACTATTGCCATCTGTAACAACTTTTAACCCATAGAGAGCTTTACAAAACACAGCTGCGGAGAAGATAGGGCTTAGTCAGTGTTCCAACAACAAGAAAAATCAAATGATGAAACTTGAAGCCAACGTACTATATGCTGTCATCTTTCATTTCTTATGCAGTTTTTTTCCCCTTGATAAGTTTTTAGGTAATTTTTCTGTGAGGGGACCTTTGTGTTTAGGTCAGTTCAAACAGGTTCTCAGGAAGGAAAACTTACTATGTTTCTGAAATGGAGTGTCTGAACTGGGGATGGGATTGTCAGTACTAATTCATTTTAATATTAAGGGATTATTTTGTTAAAACATACCTGCTTTGGTAAATTTCCTGACAATTTACTAAGGGGGGGAGGAAACCTTGGATGCTAAATGGAATACTTTCCCTATTGCTGGATAATATTAAATAAACATTTATCCTTTCCTACATAACCCTTCCTGTGAAATTTACTCTTAATTCATGGAGTTTGGCTTCTATCATTGCTTTAGTTTGCTCTTCAGTATGAAAAATAAAAGTTTTCTTTGTGTCAAATGCACTTTTCAAGTGTATTTACTAGCAAGCAAACCCCACTGAACTGTGTGGGACTTACTCATGAGTAAACATGCTTAGAATCAGGCTATTAACTATTTCTATCAATGAAGCATTGTGCAGACCCCCCACTGTCCTAAGAATTAGCTCATTTCTAGCTATCCCAAGAGAGGCATATTTCCCCCCAAAAGTAACTGAGCTATAGGGAAGCAGCAATCACAAAAGGAAATAAGCTTTGTAATGAAAGCATCAAATATATATATATAAAATCCCTCAACTAGATTTCTGGAAGCTTACAAAAGCTCTGAAAAGCACAAAGTGACTTTCGATACTGCAGAATTAAAGATATGTGAAACAGAAACAGGTACAGGAGAAAAATGAGACTTTTTATTTCCTTCTCTTTGCTGCCATAGTGATTTTTTAAAATAACCTACATAAACCTACATATAGGAGCTGGTAAAACTTGGAGATTCTCTTACCATCTGACAAGTCAATTAGCCCAAGGTAGTGCAAAAGTTTCAGAGAGGAGCACACCACCACCACAATTCCTAAAGTCTGCAGCCCTTCTGACTCTCCTTTGCTCCACATCCTTAAAGACAACGCACAGATAGTAGCCTCTGGCGTGCTAGCAAAACGACAGGCAGGGATTGAAAGCAGTGAAAAAATCAGCCGTTTGAAGCTTTTCTTCCTGCTGCTCGATAAGTGCATGGCTCATTTTCTCCCTTTCGCCTCTCTCTCTCTGGGTGTCTCCTTGTGCGTGAGTGTGAGTCTCACTCTTTGCCTTTTTCTGTTTTCCTGTTCTCCGCCTCCTTCCAGTCCTTCTCTCTTCCACATTTGAACAGTAATCTATGATTTATCTTCTCGTTTCCTCTCTCTAGGGTAATTGTCTCAATGGTTTATGCCTCTCATTTACAACTTAACATTGTGTTGCTAACCTCAGCAATGTTGCCGGAGGCTCTAAGGGTTACCTTGCACATGGGATAGTTTGCTCCGCTTCACCAATGAATGCTTCTTTTTTTTTCTATTGATACTGATAACAAAAGAAAGATCCCAGTTGGAATCTTGAAGGAACTTCATCTCTTTCCTCCCACCAAACTCCCCATTGTGATAATGCCTTTCTCATTTTCAAGTCTTCCTTCGAGAAATGGATTCTCCAACTCCAAATATACCTATAAGTGGATCTGGAAGTCTCCATCTCTCCATTTCCCCTAAGCAGTTAAAGCTAATGTTAAAAGCAGATGAAATGTCAGAACCAACTGACATCCCAACAATGCATGCCTAATTTAAAAGGAATTTAATCCCACATCGCAATAGGGCAAAATCCATAGTTACGTTTTGCAGATAAATCTCTTTCAACAAAGGACACTTTAGCCCCATTCACAAGTTACAGTAAAAGCACATACAATCTGTGTGTAGCATACATGTTATTTTTCTTTGTATGTGTGCTGAGTAATTCTCATGTTGCATTGAATGCATGTACTGGTGAGCCTGTGATTGAAAACCCACCTGTCTCCAGATACTGGTCCCTGGATTCATTTGTAAATTTGGCTCTTTCTTACTAACACATGCAAGCACATATATGCAGATTGTATGTGCATTCACTGTAACATACAAACAGGGCATTTGTGTCACAGTTAGACTATCAGCCATCAATTCATAGTATCTCCGGACAGATATAAGAGAGCTAGTTTCAAGTTCCTGCCTAATCACAGAACTGAAGGCCAAACAGGATGGGATCCACAGTTGTGTATATCTTTTAAAAACCACATTGAGAGACTGTGCCTTTAAGCAAAGAAATGTTACCGGAGAGTCATTTTTCCATTTAAACTTGCACTTTAAGGGGTTTTTTTGCCCTTGTGAGATAAAAGATCCAGATCCCTGTGTCTTTCCCTACAGGTGGAAAAGTAACAGAGGATGATTTTCAGCAAAAAAATAGCAGGATAGGAAAGGGTTAAGCAGTCCCTCAGTACTCTTTCCATGCTCCTGCAAAGATAGCTGTTTATTTAAAAAATAGTTGGGAGGAAGAGAAACACAAATTGCTCATTCAAGAGAAGTCTTGGAGTAGTTTAACTGATTTTAATGAGATTCTGAGGTAAATTGTTTGTGGATTATGAGTTCAGTCGCTTAAGTTCAAATAAGAGATAAACTGATACTGTAATTTTCAGTACATGTGAATAAAAATGTATCTGGCACTCTGTAGCATACAGATTTTTGAAAGCTTGGTTTCTTCCAGACAGAGGAAGGGAGTAAGAAATGAATCAGACTTGTCATCTGTGTAGCGTATTTTACATTCTGTTTTTCACTGTTACTACTCCCACCCAGTAACTTGTATGCAGTAGTAAAGACAGAGCCTCTCAGTCTATATGGCTGGATATAATTATAGGTCTCTCCCCCCCCCCCAGCTGAAAGTGGCATGCCAGACTCATGGTGTCTTGTGTTATTGCATACTCACTTCTAACATTCCACACAGTACAGGAGATGATAGAGCAACAAAAGAAATGAGACTATTCCAGGGTTGCCAAGTCCTTACTGTATGTAGAGTGGGGGACTCCAGCACTGTTCCGGGAGTCCATGCGCGTGCACGAAGCATGTGCCGCAATTACGTCACCTGGAAGTGACGCAACCATGTCGGGCACTTCGGGGGTGGGGCCAAATCATCCGAGGGAAAACCATAGAGTTTTCCCTCAGATGACCACGGCCCCACCCCCAACACGCCTGATGTGACTGCGTCACTTCCGGGTGACGTGCTGACGGCAAGCATGTTGCGTGCTTTGGGGGTGGGGTTCCCCCCGGGGCCCAATCGGGCCTCTCAGGCGGGGTTTCCCCCACCCCCTAGGGGGACTTGGCAAGCCTAGACTGTTCACTGTGGGTAACAATGGCTGTATCATGTCATGTTAAACTCTCTTTAAAACTGTTGTTTGTAGCCCATCTTTTTTGTGAGGAATCAAATACTCTTTCTAACAAGGAAATGCCCTTGTGATTCCATTAAAAATATGATTGGGTTTCCTCCAGTTGAAATATGGAGTTACAGAACAATATCTCTGATAAAGCACTGTGAGGTTGCAGTCCTAAGCACACATACTAGGCAGTGTCACATTCACTTTAATGGGACTTACTTCCAAGTACACATTAGGATTGCTCTGTTAGTAACCAGATGCTCTTATTTGTTGCCACCATTTCCTCAAAGAATGTTAGGTCATGTTTGTGAGCTGACTGCTTTGGTCTGATATGTGGACTTTTTGGTACAGCAGCCAATATTAAGCGTTCAAGCAACAGAACTAGTTTTATAACATAAACTTTAACCCCTGCTAAAGGTATGGTCACCTACACCAGCTTTAAATCACAAATACATTCCTGCTGAAGCATGCTAACATAATGTGCTTGTTGCATTATACTTCAATTTCTTGCATCCAGCACAAAAGAAATTTCACTTGCTCTGTGTCATTCACACTTACATATCCATATGCAATGCAAATATATCAATATAGACAAGACAACTTCAGAAGTACTCTCAGAGGGAAAAAGAAAGGAAAATAATTTGTACAACTGAACTGCAACTTCAAACCAAATATAAGGATTGGCCAAACTGTTCTCAAACATTTTCAGTTCTGATAGTCAAAGGAGAACCCAGCTCCCTATCCTCCTCACCTCGTTTGCCATGTAGGCATGACTGCTTTCTTTTTCTTTTCTTTTCTCATATGTGCATGTGCACGTGTGTGTGTGTGCACCTGGAAGTCATGGTGACCTTTGGTGACTGACCCCTACTGGAGGCCTGGAGGATATTCAGAGAGGCGGCTGAATGAAGCCTGCCCCCGCCTCCCGACTGCTGGTATTCCAAGGAGGCCTTCCATCCAAGTACTTGCCAGAGTTGACCCTGCTTAGCTTCCAAGATCTGACAAGATCGGGCTTTCCTGGGCTATCCGGGTCAGGGCAGCATGGCTTTCTTGAAATGCATCTTTGTTTTCACAGTGTGCTGTTCAGCATCATTTTTTTCCTCAGCGGAGGATCACTTCATGAACATGATGACATGAAGAGGGTGAACTAAGGACAGGAACCATTGTCCTTGCTCTCACTCTGAACTCTCTTTGTAGTTGAAAAGACGGAGAGTGATTTCAGCAAAGCGTACTTTATTCGATCAGGAACAAGACGACTTTGGCTGGCTCGCAGGCCGGCTCGCAGGCCGGCTTATATCCCCTGAGAAACCGCCACCCAAAACACACCCCTACTTCCCTATAGGTTATTTACAGTGGCCGAGAGTCCCATAGGCTCTCGGACGGGAACCTAGCCCCCTGATTGGAGCAGGCTAGGATCCGCATAGTCCATTGCCTCTTGGAGCGAAGCTCAGCGTTTGTCTCTGGACTTGTCTGGACTTGTCTGGACTGAATACATTACAGTAGTATAATCATGTAACTGACTGACCGACATGGTAATGTCACGTCGTCAATTCAAACTGAAGGCAATACTTCCTGCTCTTACTTAGAATTAGGATATGCATGCATTTTGCCCTTGCCTCACCTTTCCATTCTGAGTGTGTGTGTGTGTGTGTGTGTGTGTGTGTGTGTGTGCTATATCTAAATTCCGATAATTTAGATAAACCATGCATCGTAGCACATTGAAAATGCCAGGCAATTTTTTCAGCATTTGATCCTGCACAGGATCATTTCCTTCAGTTAATGAAAATATTCAAACTTGCTCAAGATCATTCCTTTTCAGTTAATGGAAAGGTCTGATGTCATTAATTCACAAGTTAGTGAGGCTCCTAGTGCCTACATAGTTGCTATACATTCAGTGTTGTGTAGGGGTCAGAGTACTGAATGAGGATCTGGGAAACCCAGGTTCAAATCCCTGAGTGACCTTGGGCCAGCCAAACACTCTCAGCCTAACCTACCTCACAGGGTTGTTATGAGGATAAAATGGAGAAGAGGAGAATGCAGTTAAGCCGCTTTTGGTTCCGAGAAAGGTGGGGTATAAATGAAGTAAATAAACTAACCTACAGAATATTTTTTTTAAAGTAGGGATACGCATAATAAAAACCCTTCTACTTTAAAACAATAAACACTATGTGGGTGGTGGGGTTGGGAAGGGGCTTAAATGGGCATTGTATACCATTTAACATTATCTTAACATTATGGCCTGAGGGAGGGAATCTGCTTTTGCATCCCCCTGTCATTTTAAATTTTGTATCATCCAGGCTGATGAAGCATTCTGGTGAGCTCAAAAGCTTGCACAATGTTCTGTGTCAGTTTGGTTGGTGGTGCTAATACAAAGTATTGCATGGATTCCATTCCTTGTGTTTGAATTTTGTGTGGGTTTTACCAAACACACATTTAAAGCCCTCTCCCATGATTCAGCGTTGTTGAACAGTTCTGCATTACACTGATTCAAGTGATATGCTTAACTTCTTCACATCTGGAGAGTTCGAGGGCTCAGCAACAGAACTTGTATAATGTCAGGTTTTGTAATGTTAGCCTTGGGGGCAGGTGGAATAAAATTACGGAAGCAGAAATGCATACATTCTTCCATCCATACAAAACAGCACTCTCTGCTTCATTATCCTGTTTTAAAAATGCAGCAATCCTAATGCTCAAGTTCTTGAGAGTTGTGCTGGGGCTCAAGTGCAATCAATATCTTCACTGTCAGGGCCGTAGCTAACTCCTTCCTTGTGGGGGGGACCTGGGGAAAGTGGGAAGGCTGGGTGTGTGTGTGCACGCGCGCACAGCACACACATCACCCGGAAGTGACGTAATGACGCTGGGCACGCCCCCAGCGTGCCCCACGTTGGCAATAAACGATACGTTTGCTTCTGCTACCCCCAACACTCATTCACTGTAGCAAATCATTCCCCCATTCAGTTTGCCCGCCCTTTATCGGGCTTCTCTGAAGCTCTCCCAGGAAGAGCAGGGAAGCGCAGCCGCTGCCAGGTGCCAGGCATTGTCTGCTTGCGGCACGGAGCGGGCATCGTCCATGCACCCCGTTCCGGGCAGGAGCCGTCTTTAATGCACACACACATAACACAGGGAGGGAGAGAGAATTGCCGCAGAGAACACTTGGCAGAGCCGGGCTGGCTGCTCCCCTCTTCGCTGCCGCCTGCTCTGGGAGTGAATGAATCGAGTTGCCTCCCGCGCACCACCCCCTTGCTCAGCCAACATCAGCTGGAGATTTGCATGGCACCAGCGGCGCCCACCTCCAAAAGCGGGCACTGGCACTTCCAGCCTTCCTTCGCCCGGTGCACCCCTCGCCCCTGCCCCAGCCAGTGGTGCTCGCTCGGCCGCCTCTCGAGGGCTCCACGCCCTCTCTGCGCCCACCCCACCCCCGTTTTTGCTGCCATCCCACCCAGCTCCCTTCCCACCTCCACGGCGGGGTTCGGAGATTGAAGAGCGGGTTATTTTTAGCCTCTGCTCCCTCCAAGCTGCGCACACAGCGCAGGCAGGCAGGCGTCCAACCCGCCGCCGGAGGAGCCCCTGGGAGGCGGGCGGCGCAGAGGGTCGCGGCAGGCGGGTCTACGGCCGCAAGGTCAAAGTGGGGGGCGAGGGGGCGGCGGCGGCACGGGACTCACCGTAGACATCTTGGCCGATGCCCTCCAGCAGCACGCTGAGCAGCCAGAGCAGAGCCGAGGCTAGATCCATGTTCGCCGCGCGCCCCACAAACCCCGCAGGGGGCCGGGCCCCACAGGCCCCATGTGAGCTACGGGCCTGTTCACAGTTATGTGAAATTCATGCTGCACATGCTCAAATTCACTTTCCATTATTAACTCAGAAGCCATACCACCCTTATATGTGTTCTGGTGTACAGAAGCCTGTAAGTATCTTCAGCTGGTTCAGAAAATGGCAGCCAGACTCTTGACTGATATTTTGGTCACATTACACTAATCATGGTACAGCTGCCCTGGCCCCCATATTGTTTCTGAGCATAATGTCAAGCATCAGCTCTGATAATTAAAGCTCTCAAGAGTCGGGGACCAGGTCATCCATAGGGCCACTTGCCTCCGTATGACCTGGCTTGGCACTTAAGATCTTCTGCTGAGGTATTTCTCCTTATCCCCCCCCCCAGCTTTAAATGTAAGGTGGGCAGCCACATCGCCCGGGCCAGCCAGGCAGGCAGGCGGGAAAGCGGAGGCGTGCCCCGAACCAACCCAACCTGCTCCGCTGGCCAGGCTCCAGGCAGCGGCGATGAGGGCCCAAGCGCAACTAGATGGCTGTGGCACCGTCGGCGGCGTCCTTCCGCGGGGCGGCGGGGGCGGCATCTTCGGGCCAGGGGGAGGGGGAGCAGAGGATCGGGGAGGGGGGCCACAAACCCCGCAGGGGGCCGGGCCCCACAGGCCCCATGTGAGCTACGGGCCTGTTCACAGTTATGTGAAATTCATGCTGCACATGCTCAAATTCACTTTCCATTATTAACTCAGAAGCCATACCATCCTTATATGTGTTCTGGTGTACAGAAGCCTGTAAGTATCTTCAGCTGGTTCAGAAAATGGCAGCCAGACTCTTGACTGATATTTTGGTCACATTACACTAATCATGGTACAGCTGCCCTGGCCCCCATATTGTTTCTGAGCATAATGTCAAGCATCAGCTCTGATAATTAAAGCTCTCAAGAGTCGGGGACCAGGTCATCCATAGGGCCACTTGCCTCCGTATGACCTGGCTTGGCACTTAAGATCTTCTGCTGAGGTATTTCTCCTTATCCCCCCCCCAGCTTTAAATGTAAGGTGGGCAGTGAAGTGAATCAGACTCAGGCAGCTCTTAACCAAGTGATTTCAACTTTATTAATAAGAACGATCCAACACGAAAAACGTAAGAGCCTAGAGCTCCTTTTAAACATCCTGGGTTGGGAAAACCACGCCCAGTAAACGGTATGGACCAATCATATTTACACGATAAGGACCAATATAATTCCTTCCCTCCAAACATACCTCTATGCTTTGATTGGCCTGCTGTCAGGAGCAGCAAATCGGAATGTGCGGTTCAGGATACCAGAGTTCCTATGAGCCTTAGACTGAAGCTCAGCAAGTAGTCCATAGTCCAATACATAACACCCCTCCCCCCTAAGATGTGTCCATATCTTAGCACTCAAAGTCTTTTAGGTAGGCTAGGCGTCCCGGCGTTCTTGTCGAACGCCTGACAGTCCTGGATGGGGGAGTCACCCCAGCAGTGTGTGGAGAGGGTGTTACAAATTCTGCAGCTGGATGTTTACCTGGTGTGGCTGTTGGCAGGTTAACTGGATCACAATCCTCAGCCACCTGTGACTGGTCAGGCTCGGCCTCTGGTGAGGGGGTGTCAATGTCAATGGGCAGCTGCGGCTCTGTGTCCCCACTGGCTGGCACCGAGCTCCACTCCTCCTTGGGCACCTCTCCATCTGGTCTGGCCAACCCAAGGCTTCCGGAGCTGGTCGATGTGCCATCAGAGACGCTTGCCACTGGCCAATGACACCACATAGGAGAGAGGCCCTGAGACAGAGGTCACTATTGCCGGAATCCATGGGGGTCCCTCATCGTAGTTTCTGGCAAATACGGTGTCTCCCTCCAGGAACGATCGCGGCATAGTGGGTGACTCTAATTGCAGCGGCTTGTCAGATGTCAAGTCCGGATGTAACCCATCCAACAGCGAAGATAGGCGGCGGTTCATCAGGAGCTCCGCTGGGCTCCTTCCTGTTGTTGTGTGCGGCGTGATGTGCTGGTACAACAACAGGGACACTAGCTTTTGGTTCCAGTCCCTGGCAGAGCGACTCTTTTGTTGTCTGCACCGTTCTTTCGGCCTGACCATTTGTGGATGGATGGAATGGTGCTGCTGTGATGTGTTTAATCAGGTTTGCTTGCAAAAAGGTCTGGAACTCAGCCGAGGAAAACTGAGCCCCGTTGTCACTCACGATGGTGTCGGGCAGACAGTGGGTGGCAAAAAGAAGGTGGAGTCCCGTAATCACGGCTGTGGACGTCATGGCCGTCATCCATACGACCTCCAGTCACTAGAGAATGAGTCCACAACAATTAAGAACACTTGCCCCTGAAACAGCCCTGCAAAATCAATGTGCAGCCAGGACCAAGGTAGACGGTTGTTCTCCCAGTGCTGCACAGGTGTTTGTGGGGGCATGGGCCGCATGGGGGCATGGGACTCTTGGCAGGGAAGGCAGACCTTTACCCAGTCCTCAATGTCTCGATCAAGGCGCGGCCACCATATGTAACACCGGGCCAGCGCCTTCATCCGGACAATGCCTGGATACCCCACATGCAGGGCCTCGAGTACTCTTTTGTGCAGTTTTGGGGGTGCAACAACCCAGTTTCCCCACAACAAACACCTTTTGTGACCTGAGAGTTCATGCTGTTGGGAGCTGTAGATTGCAAATTCGGCTCCAACCTGGCCCACCGGCCATCCCCTCCACACCCAGTTGAGAACTCGGGAGATGATAGCAACCTTGCCCGAGTTCTCAGCAACGTCCGCGGCATGCACTGGGGGCTCCAGCAGTGTTTCCAGTGCCATTACTCCTAATGCTGGTGCTGGGTCCATGGTGGGGCCAGGCACGGGAAGGCAGCTGAGTCCGTTGGTGTGACCGATCACATAAGAACATAAGAACATAAGAGACGCCAATGTTGGATCAGGCCAAAGGCCCATCCAGTCCAACACTCTGTGTCACACAGTGGCCAGAAATACCAGTGCCATCAGGAGGTCCAGCAGTGGGGCCAGGACATTAGAAGCCCTCCCACTGTTGACCCACCTTTCCCGGCCTGTGGGCAAGTTCATAGTCATAAGCAGACAAGAACACCATCCACCACAACATGCAGGGGGACAGTATGTGTGGCGTCTGCTTGTCCGGAGCAAACAGTCCAAGGAGTGGCTTATGATCAGTTACCATTAAGAACCAACACCCGTATAAAAAGTCATGGAATTTTTTGATTCTCATGACCCAAGCCAACCCCTCTTTGTTAATTTAGGCATAGTTCCTCTTGGCCCCTGACAGAGTGCGAGAGTAATATGCCACCAGCACGTCTTTTCTGTCTGGCATGATGTGGCTTAGGACCGCCCTGATACCATAGGGCGATGCATCTGCCGCAAAGATGAGTGGCCTGTTCTTGTAGTAGTGCGTCAGGACACAGCCTGATGTCAACAACCTTTTTACAGCTTCGAAAGCCCGCTCATGCTGTTCCCGCCACCCCTACTCAGCCTTTTTGTCCAAGAGCCAGTGCAACGGCTCAGTGATAGATGCCTTGTGAGGCAAGAATGCATAGTAAAAGTTCAAAATACCTAAAAAAGATTTTAACTCTTTTTTATTAGTCAGCTGTGGCACCTGTTGGATTGCAGCGACCTTGCTGTCGGTAGGTTGAACACCATCTGCATCGATAAGGAATCCCAGGAATTCAACTTTTGGCACCCTGATCGGACATTTTTTTTTAACTTTACTTTTAGTCCCGCCTCCTGGAACCAACCCAGGACTATCCGTAGCCAGTTGGCCAATTCAGTAGCAATAGCGCTGGCAACCAGTACATCATCAAAATAAGGCACGACCCCCGGAATGCCCCGGAGAAGCCCCTCCATCAACCCCTGGAATATTCCTGGGGCCATGTTAACCCCAAACTGCAGCCTGGTACGTGACAATTGTCTGCGCCTCCGCCGCACCTTTGTTCACAGGCAGCTGTTGGTAGGCCTGTGCGAGGTCAAGCTTTGCAAAGACTTTTCCCCCTGCCAGTGATGCCAGGACGTGGCTAATCACCGGCACGGGGTATGCGTGCTGCCGCAGAGCTTTATTAATAGTACATTTATAGTATGCACAAATACAAAAGGAGCCATCCGATTTGACAGGAGTCACAATGGGCATTTCCCACTTGGCATGTGAGACTGGCTCCAATACGCCCTGGGCAACCAGTTTGTCCAGTTCCTCCTCAATGTGAGGCTTCAGGGAAATGGGAACAGTCAGGGCCTTCAGCTGGATGGGCACTGTGGTGGGGTCTAGATCAAACATCACGGGCGGATCCGTATACTTGCCAAGGGATCCGTCAAACACTGCTGTGAACTCCTTGCAGATGGAGTTTAGGTCAGGGTGTGACGACACTTGGTTGACCCCAGTGACCACTATTTCCAGGGCATCAAACCAGTCCAACCCCAGCAAGCTGGCCCTCCTTCCTTCTGCTACAAGGAGGTCTAATGGTCTCTTGAAGCCTTTAAACTGTACCTCAAACTGCGCCATGCCTGCCACCAGGATCCGTCGACCCTGGAAATCGGTTAGGCACACCCGGCTGGGCTGTAGACAGTGCCGACTTCTCCATGGAAACAGCTGTTGGAGCGTCTCGGTGGAGATGATGGACAACGCTGACCCAGAGTCAACCTCCATTTTGCATGGCTCACCATCCAGAAGCATGGTGACCTTGATCTTTTTCTTGGCCCACTGTCCGGTGTTCAGGTTGGTTGGGGGGCAGGAACAGCAAGCTGTCAGATGGCAGTCGGCAGACCTCACGTTGTCCTCACCTTGAACCTGGCAGAATGCCTGTGGAGATACTGGTGGTGATTTCTTTTTGTGGGTGGTACGACACACTCTGGCCAAATGGCCCCCCTTGTAACAAACCCGGCATTTGATGTTCTGAGCCCAATAATGGTCCTGATCGTGGTCGCCACCGCACCCGGAGCAGGATCGCTTTTGTGACAGTTTGTCGGGCACCTTTTTTTTACTTGCGAACCTGGTCTTGTGGACCTTGTTGGCCTCCGCCTCTGACTCGTCGGTCTTAGACTGAAGCTTAGCAAGTAGTCCATAGTCCAATACATAACAGGCAGTTAGTGAGAAAAAGCATTTTTTTTCTTCTGATGGAACTCTAGTAACAGAACAATCTTTGCAAATTTGCCTGGCATCTTCATTATCACATTTTTTTTAGGCATTAGGTAAAGTCCATTCTGTTCATCTGGTCTGATTAAGGAATAGCTTTAGGGTTGCCAGGTCTTACCCCCTTGCTGGTGGGGGGTGGGAGGGAGCTCTCCAGGAGTGGGAGGTGGGGTGATGATGTCACACAGAAGTAATGTCATCACGCCGGGGACATCACGTGGCACTGCTCTGTTATTTTGGGCAAAACTCTATGGTTACCATAGAGTTTCAACCATAGTGTTTTGCCCCAAATACCAGAGTGCCCTGTGTAACAACATCTTTTATGTGTGACAGCATCACACTAGGGACATCATGTGGGGTTGTGGCTGTTGGGGGCAGGGCTTCCGCACAAGCTAGCTGGCCGGCTGTGGGCAAGAACCCACAAAATAGGGATTCCCTGCTCCCACCTGGGGGCTGGCAACCCTAAATAGCTTTTGCTAGTGATGCTCTGTTGTTTTACTGCTAGTTCTGGTTATTTTTTAACTTAATTTGTTATTACTCTTAATCCTGCTTGTATGTTGCATTGGATGCTGTTTTAATTGAAATAGACAAGAAATTTTCAGATAATTTAGTTAGTTATTTAGAAATGTCTATGCTGCCTATTGCTCAGGGTGTCCTACAACATAAATAAGATACAATCATAAAAACACAATGCCTCAGAAATCTATTTAAACCATTCTTCCATGTTGCTGTTTGCTTAATTGTTTCCCATTCAGACATGATACTCTGCTTGATTTAAAAAATAATTTGCCATCATATCTGCATACAGGTTAACTCCTAATAATGCAAGCCTAAGCAGAGTTATACACTTCTCTAAGTCTATTGAAGTCAATGGGCTTAGAAAGGTGTAACTGCTTAGGATAGCCTTGTTACTGTACCAAATTAAGAACTCCTAAACTTCTCTGATATCAGTGGAGAAGAGTATTAGCATATAACTTAAATTTCTCTTTGAACTCAGTGAATATTAAAAATGGTTATCTTGTCTGAATCATCCTCAGTTATTCACAGTGAAATACAAAGAAATGAGATACCAACCAAGTATTATTCACAAGTACTATAACGCTGAGATTCATGGTATAAATTAGTTTAGTATATGGGCTGCTGAAGCGAGCACAGGTATAAATTATTCTCTATGAATAACATTTTTTTAACATAACTTCCTGTTTTTCAGAACCCTATTCCTTCTTGTTGTCCTGAACATTTCAAATCACAGTTATGTATTTGATTCATGAACATATAGATTAAGAATACTGGAAAAAAGAAAAATAGTCTCGGAAGTCCCTCAACAGTTTTCTCTGGAGAGAAAAATACTACCAGTTTCTGGAATCATAGGGTCATAAAATGAGTTCATGAACAGAAAGACAAACAAAAATAAAAAGGATTCACATTTCCCCCCTAGCTAGAATAAAATCAATATATAAAAGGCTATGTTTTACTATCTTGCTTCTAAAGTTTGAGTTAGACTCATACAGTGTTACTGGCTGCAGTCGATAACACACACACAAATGCTACACCCTCCCATGTTTAGAATCAGATATAAAATTCATGAAGGTTCACAAATCTCTTCTTTGAAATGAGCAACAGAAACACTGTACAGGAAATAGGGCCGCACTGTAACAATGTGGTTTAAAAAGAAGCTTGGGGTAAATGGGGATAGGGACTGTAGACTATGTCGCTGTGTATAATTTGTATTATCTGTTGCTGTAAGTAGGTTCCTACTATGTAATTTTTCCATTTGTTAATATGTCATGTAAATACTTAAGCTTTGCTTCATCTCTGGTTACATCCAGATTTCCACAAGTCAAATCCTATTGTGTTGACTACTGGATGTTCCATCCTGTTGATTATACTGGCTTTGTGTAATCCACCTTGAGTCCCAGCAAGAAAGGCAAACTTTCTTATATAACATAAGTAAATAAGTTTGACACAGAATTCTTAGCTTCCCAAGGATCAGCAACAGATGCTGGTCTGAGAATAAAAGAAATCATTTTTTCTTAGCACTTATTAGTAATAATTTTCAAAAGAACAGTTTTCAGAGTTACTTGGGAATATGAAGAAAGAGAATGGTTTCCAGTCGGCAAAGATGTCAGGCAAGGATGTATTTTATCTCTCTGTCTCTTCAATATATATGCAGAACATATCATAATGAAAGATGGATTAGATTTAGACGAAAGTGGAGTGAAAATTGGTGGAAGGAACATTAGCAACATGAGATATGCAGATGGCACCACATTACTGGAAGAAAATAGTGAAGACTGGAAATAGCTACTGATGAAAGTTAATGCAGAAAGTACCATAGCAGGATTAGAGCTGAATGTTAAGAAGTCAACAGTAACAACCACTAGGGAGTTACACAAGTTTAAGTTTGATGTTGAAAAAATAAAAATTGTTCAAGATTTTCTATTCCTTGGCTCCATCATAAACCAAAAGAGAGACTCCAACCAAGAAATCAGAAAAAGACTGAGACTGGAAAATGCAGCCATGAAAGAGCTAGAAAAGATTCTTAAGTGTACAGTCGTGTTGCTGGCTACCAAGGGCAAGATAATTAATGTCACAGTATTCCCCATGTATGGGTGTAAAAGTTGGACAATGAAGAAAGCTGAAAGGAAGACAGTTGATTCATTTGAAATGTGGTTTTGGAGGAGATATTTTACAAATATAGTGGACTACCAAAAAGGCCTCAGCCTTTTCACATTACCATTCTAAACTGATGTTATTTGCTGTTGGCCTGATTTCGAGTAAAGCAATAGAGGGATGGGGGTTTCATACAGCAGATATCCTTCTATTAATGAGCCATCTATGAAGTGCTATGATCATTTCAAGCAGTGCCACTTTCCCCCCACCCTTTTTCACCATGTGATCTTCCTTGGACTTTTAAAAAACGTCCTAAAGTGAGCGCTATAGTGCTAAACCGCATTGACTCAATGGAGTCAATGCATCTCAATGGTGCCACTATAGCATTCACTTTAGAATATATATTTTTTATGTCCAAGGAAGATCACATGGTGAAAAGGGGTGGGGGGGAAAGTGGCATTGTATGAAGCACTATGGACATTTTAAACAGCACACCACATCAATTCAGAAGCACAATGAAGGTGTTGCAAACAGAAAAAAAGCAGTTTTCCTCAAAAGTGGCTCAACCAAACATTGCTAACCTGACACAAATGAATTTGTATGAACAGGTAAATAAATTCCGCTAGCAGCCAGTTACCAAAATGGGTCTGTGTGAAATAACAGAAAAAAACCATTAGCAGCCAGTTACTAAAATGGAATACAAAGACAGTTTGAAAACGGTCAGATAAGTGGGTTCTAGATGAAATCAAGCCTGAACTCTCCCTAGAAGCTTAAATGACCAGACTGAGGCTGTCATACTTAGGTCACATTATGAGAAGACAAGAGTCACTGGAAAAGACAATAATGCTAGGAAAAGTTGAAGGCAGCAGGAAAAGAGCGAGACCCAATTTAAGATGGATTAACTCAGTCAAGGAATCCATGCCCCTCCAAGACCTGAGCAAGGCTATTTACAATAGGACATTTGGGAGGTCATTGGAAATGTCTTGATGGCAGTTAACATGCACACAGTCTGGAAGAGAGACAGATGGAGCAAGGCACTGTGCCCTCCAGTCTCTTTTTCTGTTGCTCCAGCAGTATGTGGCTGTGCACTTGTTCAATTAATGTGCAAGCAGAAGTTCCCATGTAAGACGTTTTTGTTTGGTTTCCCCCAGATCTTGAAACCCTGACATTTAAACTGCTGAACACACACAAACTCAGCTGGGCTTTTAGCATTTAGCCTTGTAGAAATGGAATTTCATAGTCAGATGGAAGTATGATTTAAGCTGCTATTCTGTATGCACCTACCTCCTCTCAATGAAGCTCCATGCAGTGAACAGCATTAAATTCTTAACTTACTAAGAAGTAAATCCTATCCATTTAACTTTGGCTAAATTCCAGTCCAAGTGCACAATATTGCAGCATTAAATATCTTGAATTTCTCTCAACAATAATATTCAATACAAGAGGGGTTTTTTCTGTAAAAAGAATTAAGAAGTGGTGTAGTTGAACTGGGATCCTGGAATCCAGGTTCCAATCCCCACTCTGCCATGGAAGCTTGCTAGGTGACCTTGGCCCAGTCTCTCCATGAGCCTCACAGGGAGGCTGTTAAGGTAGCATGGAGAAGAAGCAGGTACAGATAAATAGATGAACTCAAGATTAATACAAATCTATAAACTCAGCCAGATAATTGAACCCCAAGAAATGCTGTCAGATTCCTTGCCAGCATCATGATAAACTGCTACTCCATCCCACCACAAATTTTCACTCTGAATATACTTTCTAGTAGCAAACACAATGAAAGCACATACCAAAGATACAAAACTTCATCAAGTAACAGGAATGATACTCTTTCTTCAGAATATTTGAACATGCAAATAGAAGGACAATTTTCAGAAAAGCTAGGCTGGAACTTTTTAGATTAGTCTGGAGACTAGAAATAAGGCCTGTTGTGGAAATAAATACAACGGGATCTAGAAAGAGGCTCTGGGAGAGTGCGCTGGCTTTGGGCAAAGAGTGTAAATTTGCTGTGGCGACCTCAGCAGGGTATAATGACAGAGTCCATTGTTTTCTCCAGAGGGACTGATCTGTGCTACCTGAGGAGCAGTTGTAATTCTGAGTGATCTCTAGCCCTCACCTGGAGAGTGGCCCCCCAGCCTCAGAAAGGGCAGTCTTTCCCTGCAGTGGGAACCAAAGCAGCTGACATCATTCTCCTCTCCCTCATATGATCCACACAACTATTCTATGAGGTATGTTAAGGTTGAAAGTGTGTGAATGGTCCATAATCCCCCAGGCAGCTTTTAAAACATGAACCTGGGACCTGCACACCATCCTCTGAAGCGCTCTCTGTGGCAGTAATGGGGTGACTGCTGGCACCTTTTCCTATCATTTTTTGCCTTGTGGTATTCTGCTTGTGGTGTGATCTGTCTTCTTTGTGATGTGGCATGATTGTGTTATTGGGTTTGTTTCTTTTGAAGGGGAAGTGATGTGTTGTGAGTGAGGAAATATTTTACCTCTGAATACAGTAGGTTCCATATGCAACTGAAAATTCCAACTGCCTTGCGGGGGGGGGAGTTTGAGGTGTGGAATGGAGTGAAGTCCAATCAGCTTCCATATGCAAAAGACCTTGAAAAGCAACCAGTCAACCCAGCCAGCGTCTTCTGACTGACACTTCTTGCGGCCAAACACTAAAGGTGTGCATTTGGAACGTTGGAGCCCACTATGGCTTTATATATAAGGGAGAGATTTTTAGATTAGCCAAATTATCTGCAATATTCACAGTATTCAATGGCAAATATTGGACTCAGTCCAAGGTTTAAATTAGTAATAAAGAAAATGGATTTTCAAGGATATGTTTTGCTACAAATCTAGGATTAGGGATCAGGGTTTCCATTCTGCTTCAGCTTTGGCACCTTCTACACAGAAAGTTCTGATATGGTGACTCAACACCAAATTAATTTTGATTTTAAAACAAAATTAATAGAACCAACCAACAGTACGAAGGTGAAAATATCCACACAGGCACCTGGAAGACTGTAATAAATACATGCCCTGCTTCCAATGACACCCTGTTTTTTTAACTTGCTAAAATCATTTTCCAATTGTAAATCTTACTTAGTTTAATCCACTGTTCTCAGTCTTGGACACAGACACGGCCATGCTGGGAGGCCATCATCTTGGAAAAGGGCCACACCCCCTCCTGCAGCTATGCCAACTTCACAGAGCCAGCTAGGGTTGCCAGCTCTTAGTTGGGAAATTTCTGGAGATTTTGGGGGTGGAGCCTGGGGAGAGTGGGGTTTGGGGAGGGGAGTAGGGTTGCTAGCTCTCAGGTTCAGGTGGGGATTCCCCCACTTCTGGGGGCTTTAATCTGCCCCTGGGCCAGCTGGCCACTGGGGGAAGCACTGACCCAAGCCCCGCCCCAAGAGTGACCACCCACCCAGCCACCCCTCTTCCTCCCCTCCTGTCTGATTTAAAGGGCTTCAAGTGATCGGCGGGGGCCCCACAGCTCAAGGATATGTTTTCCTACAAATCTAGGATTAGGGATCAGGGTTTCCATTCTGCTTCAGCTTTGGCACCTTCTACACAGAAAGTTCTGATATGGTGACTCAACACTCTTTTTGTCAGTGGGGTGGGGGCCAAGGTGCATGGGGTTGATTTCCCCCAATCCCACGTAACTTTAAAGGGTCTTTTTGTGAGCTGAGCATGCGGCCCGTGACCGCCCCTCTCCCTCCCTCCTGCTAAAGGACCCTACTGCTGGTTGACGGGCCACATGGTCCCTGCCGATCAGCTGAAGCCCTTTAAAATGGGCAGGAGGGGAAGGAGAGGGTGGCTGGGCAGATGGTCACTCTTGGGGGCATCCCTGCCCACCCTCAGAATGCCTCCCAAACCCCCCTGCCAGAGTGATGAGGGGACCTGTCAACCCTAGAGGGGAGGGGATGGACTTCAGCAGGGTATAATGCCATAAAGTCCACCCTCCAAAGCAGCCATTTTCTTCAGGGAAACTGATCTCTATCACCTGGATACAAATTTTAATTCCGGGAGAGCTCCAGCCACTATCTGGAGGTTGGCAACCCTAGAACCAGCTGGAATGAAAGCCATCTTTGTTGTGTTCCTTCTTGCCGGATACACCCAACCTGAGCCAGCACAGCAAAGGCAGGTACTACCATGCTTCTCCTCTGAAGACACACTACTCTTCAGCTAGCAAGGGGCAAAATGAAGGCACCTCTATTCCTGTTCTCCTTTATGCAAGCCTGGGCATGGTGTAGTCGGTGAAGAGGAGTACAGGTAATGCCATGCGCCTCCTTGCAGGCAGGATCACACCAGTGCCAGCAGAGTTTTCCAGGTATATGAAGAGAATAATATATGAATAATTATTGTGTTTCCATATTCCTCCTGAGCTTTGGAGTTTTGAGCAGTCCCAAAACAAAAATCTTCTAAGAAGCACTACAATGCAGATACTTTCAATTATATACTAAAACATTAAGCTCTCAGATTAATCGTTAGGACCCATGTACATCTCTGCCAGAACGGGGAAGGAACATAATGCTAGGTTTTGTTTTTTGTTTTTTTTTTAAAAAAATGCTTCAAATAGTAACTCTTCATTTTTTGATAGTGGACAGGTACACCATTTACAATAACTTTAGTGGGCAGTAATAATTCAGAGTAGCATGTATATGAGATTTTTCTTGGTATTATTTAAAGCAATCAAAATATCACAGAATGAAAAAGCAGGTCTATTTTATGGTCTTTAGGGTACTTTCGGGTCAAAAAACGGACCAAAACAGGGACCTCATAAAAACTATGGGAACAACAAAAATGTCACTCAAAAGAATGTGGTGGTGTTGTTTTTAAAAAAATCCTACCTGTAAGCCGGTTAAGGTCAAACAAAAAAAACTTTTTAAAAAAACTCTTTTCAATGCATATTAACTCTTGAAGTTCAATTTTTAGCTTGTCTTTTAACTTAAACTAAACTTTTAAGTCCATCAATTATTTTAGCCATATTAAAAAACCAGAACCAGTTTGGTTGAGCCACTTTTGAGGAAAACTGCTTTCCCCCTCATTTTCAACCCCTTTGTTGTGCTTCTGATTTGACCCTGGGTGTGTTATAGCTAATTTTAATTTATAGTCAAGATCCAGAAATATACAGAGTATTTTTACACCTCTACTCTTTCTTTTTAATACCTTAAATATTACATATCACATTTAACTTTTGTTAACAATTAATCGATCCTTTTACCACTTTACTTTTCTTTCTTGGCAGACCTCTCAAAAAATGAAGTTATTAGAGAATATGCTTTCCCCTCCAATGTCTTTGCTTGTATGTATGTTTCTTTATTGGCCTTGTTCTCTTCCAAGTTTTAAAATTTTATGTCCTTCCAATAGCCCAGGAGCTATGTGCAGTTCTTCAATGCTTTTTCTTTTCAGTGCAGATGTAATACGTTTATTTTTTTATGTGTTTATTTGTTATATTTATACCCTGCCCTCCCTGCCGAAGCAGGCTCAGGGCGGCTTACAAAAGATAAAACATAAGAACAATTAAGACATAAATAAAACCATCTAAAAACAATCCAATATCATAAAGTGCTAGCTGGTTGTAAACTAATACATTAGGGATGGTGACAACAGTTATGTTAATAGGATCTCTGGACTGCTTTTTTCATCAGCTTCCCGATCTTTATCTTATATGCGGCTGGCACAGCCTGTAATGGTGGAGTCAGGCACAGGGCTCTGTCTTTCTTTAGTGATGATGTTGTTGGTCGTGTTGGTGATCTTTGCTTAAGGAGTTTGTCAATTGCACTCTTTTTCTGGACTTCTTTCCTTAACCATTTTTTTCTTCATATCATCAAAAGCCGCCTTCTTTTCTTCATTTTCTACTGTTACAGTTTCTTCTTTTGCCCTTTCTCTCTCCACATCTTCTTTAAGTCTCTTTTCTCTCCGTTTGGTTTCCTCTAAATACTGATGATACTTTCCTCTTGCATTTCTTCCATAGGCAATGAAGCTCTTTTGTGATAGAAACATAAGCAGGTTTATTGCCCTAAAACTTCAAGGCATTGTTGTGTGAAAATTAAAGAATTAAGGTTTGGATTAGAAAATTGAAACCCCTATATGTATATATGACATTATAGGCCTATTTCTGTCCTTCTTTAGCTAACAAGCAGTTCCCAGCATATTGAACCATGCTCCCAAGATTCTTTGCTGTGTCTTTGTTTTAAGAGAGTATCCCCTCTCTGTCATGTACACAGGAAAGACCCACATTCCATTCCCAGAGTTTGAATGGATTTAAATGGCCCTAGGTGTAAAGAAAGATTTAAATCTAGGACTTCCGGTATGGCGCTGTGAAGTGGTGCAGCTAATTGGGGCACTCCCAAGCTGTCCGTTCCTCGTTGACTCTTTTGGAGCCCCACGATATTCAGGTAGGTCCCGCTTGTCCCCCTGGAGGGGGGTGAGTAGCAGGGGGCTCATTTTGGAGGGGCCCAGCATAAAGCAAATGCGGGGGTGTTGCAGCTATTGCCCTGAAGCAGGAGCGATGGATGGAGCAAAGCATGGTCGTATAGCCATTGCCTTGCCTAACTGTGACCTTCCATTTTAATTTATATGGGATTTATAAATACACAGCAACACCAGGTTGTTTTGAGTATGCATATCCATAATTGTGAAAATGGTGAAGGCTTTGGACAAGCTTTACCCCGAATTTATATGCCACAAATGGAGAAGAGCAGCGGCCAGAGAAAGAACGGGCGAGGTATCTGTTTGAATGACGTGGTGTTCTCTTCTTTGTTTATCGGGGTTTACATTTTTGTTGGTAAGGACTGATAACTAAGGCTATTATTTTAGATGAGTACTAAGAGTTGAACTAATTAGAGTAAAACTAACTTCATAAAGAAAACGGTAAAAAAAAGAGGCAAGGTAAAAATGAGGAGGCAATTGTTGATATTCAACCCCCATTAGTGATAAAACAGGAAAAGAAAAATATGGGGTTGTTATACTTAAAGACTGAGTCACTAAAAAAGAAGATTCAAAAGACTGTGCGTAAAGAAGGAAGAATTCGGG
Organism: Gekko japonicus; assembly: GCF_001447785.1. Taxonomy (NCBI): domain Eukaryota; kingdom Metazoa; phylum Chordata; class Lepidosauria; order Squamata; family Gekkonidae; genus Gekko; species Gekko japonicus. The sequence continues at coordinate 25,609 of NW_015163209.1, read as the reverse complement.
GGGGGGGGGAAGAGACCAAAAAGACCAAAAAGATGTTCATGGAAACTTAAGGCTCAAAATAACATACTGGACAGAATGTGGTTGACATTCAGAAAGGCGAGGTTAGAAATATGCTGCCACATGTATAAAGAAAGAAGACATGTAGACTCATTGTGACAAAAATGCAAGTTACTAATTCACAGGGGACAAATTAAGCTGTATGAGGGAGGAATGTTTGTCATGTTTTAGTCTAACTGGAAAAATGAACTTATGCTTTTTTCTCTGTTATATTGCTGAATGAAATATTTATCTCTCCTTTTTCTTGATTTTTTGATATGATTTTTTCTTTTTGGGTTTTTTCTTTTTTTTCTTTTGATAATATGGGAACTTTTTGATTTAGTTAAGTAAAGTCATTTTAAATAATCATAAAATATTAAGATATTAAAGTATTAAGATATTAAAAGTATAATATCATAAAGTATTAAGATATTAAAAGATAAAATAAACGGGGGGAAAGGTGGATAAAATAGAAATGGGTGTTTAGTTAAGATTGATTTAAATTACTGATGAGTTGTAATAATTATTTATTATAGGAGAGGAAAATTTGGAAATATTGGAAAGAAAAGAAGATTAATATAAGGACTTGAAATGCTTTTTGTGTGTGTGTATAGATGTACGTTTATAGAAAGGAAAAAAATGAATATATAGCTTTGATTATAATTGAAACATTGATAAATGAAGTGGAAAGTAGACAGGAATTGTGCAAATTATAGAAGTAGAATGTAATAAGATGATTAATTATATCTTGAAAATGTGGAAACATAAGACAAAGAAAATGTTGTGAGAATCTTACCAAAGAGAGAATATTGCCTATCATGACTTATTAAGGCTAACTTAAATAATTGTGTAGTTACATCATGAAAAAGATAGTTGTTATGGAATATGCGTGATCGAGGGTGAAGTGGTTAAATGCTAGTGTATAGAACTGAGTGGTGAAGTTGTATGTAGAACATATTTGCAGTATATGTCGAGGGTTTTGGTTACCCTTTTAGCTTGGATGTGTTGCTGTAAAGATTGGTTCTAGTCTATGTATGTAAATTTTGATGGTGTTATTGTTTCTATGCAATGGTGTAGGTTTATTCTTTCTTTAAAAACCCAATAAATATATTATTAAATAAAGATTTAAATATTAAAGTAATAAAATATTCCTGAAGGAAACCATCTGGCCAAGGATGCCAGCTATTTAGCAAAATAGATGCAGCATTTCACACCCGCACTTGGATCTTGCACATAGCATCATCTCTGCTTTATCTCAAGTGCTGGGAACATAGAAGAACATCCTGACTGTCAAAGGAACACAAACATCTCATAGTTGTCATTCAGAATTTGAGGTATCTTGCTTTGTTCTGTAAATAAAGTTGTAAACGTTGGAATGTGGGAGCATCTCCTGTTGATGGAGTGACCAATTACCTAAACATCTGTCAATTGATATAATTCTTGTGAAACCTTTTGATCAATTCTGTATACATTTGGGCTCAGTGCTCCATTTCTTCACTAACTCTTTAGAACTCAGGGAGACTAAGGGTGATTTCCCACAAGCGCTGCTCCGCACTCACTTGTCTCTTTGGCCCGATGGTACATGTCAATTTCACACAAGCTGCTGCGCAGCTGCATTTTGCCCCGCAGCTTCGTGTGATTTTCCCCGCGTCTACTCAATCCTGTTTTTTGAGGAAGATGCAGGGCAAATCGTGCAAAGCTGCAGGGCAAAATGCGGACGCGCGGCAGCTTGTGTGAAATTGACACGTACCATCGGGGCAAAAGGGAGGACTGAGCGCGGAGCAGCGCTTGTGGGAAATCACCCTATGTCTCTCTGATGGTCGTTTGAGTTGGCCCAGGAGCTCCTATATGCATGCTGCTTTGTGGGAGGGAAATTCTGTCCATTTATCTGCTTGCTTGGTGTAGTGGTTTGGTGTCGTGGTTAAATGTGTGGACTCTAATCTGGGAGAACCGGGTTGGATTCCCCACTCCTCCACTTGCACCTGCTGATGTGGCCTTGGGTTAGTCACAAGTTCTGGCACAGCTGTTCCTGAAAGAGCAGTTTGTGTCAGAGTTCTCTCAGCCTCACCCACCTCACAGGGTGTCTGTTGTAGAGAGGGGAAGGGAAAGGAGTTTGTAAGCCGCTCTGAGACTCCAAGTGAAGGGCGGGGTATAAATCCAATCTCTTCTCCTCCTCCTCCTCCTTCTTCTTCTTCCTTTAGGAAATAGACTTGTATTGTTTTGTTACCAGCATAGCATCTTGCTGGCCAGTTGCCTGGTCATTTTAACCTTGATGAGTTTAATAAAGAATAAGTTTCATTTTAAGTAGCCTTGTATGAGTTCTTTTGTCAGCTTTAAGTGGCTCTCACCCTTTATATTCTTTGTCTTTGGTACAGGGCAACACCAAAGCACATTGAACTGAGGGTGGGTGGTTTGCACGCATATAGACACGTGTAGACACATTCACATGACAGGCTGGTATGACATTCAATTGTGCATTCAAAGCTCTTTCTTTCACAGCAGCTCTCTGCCCTGTACTCAAATGTCCAGCTGTTGAAAAGCCTCTCTCAACATCGCCATTACCATGTAGCATTGAAAGGCAGGCTTTAACTACTTTTGTTACTTCCTTGTATTTTGTGTCATTCATTACATTCTTTACTTCAAAAACTTCTTTCCAAAATGTTTTAACGTCTCTGTTATTGATTCCTATGAGTGTTTCCGCTCCAATCATCTTCCACTCGTTGATCAGGCAGTCTGTAGGGACATCAAAATACATCATTCTTGCCACTTTCAGAAGTTTTGCTTCACTGCTGGTAGTTTTCAGATTTAAAAAAGCCATATCATGAAGGATAGAGTCTCTCTTTATGCTGCATCTCTCCTGGAGGTATTTCTCAGACACAGTGAAGTGTTTCTAAACTTTTGACTTGAAGCTGAGGACTTCCACTTCTTAAACATTTTTTAGTTCGCTCTGTACTTCCTCTAATGAAAGCTGAAATTATTTTCATCACACACAAGCTTTCCTTTCCTCTCCAACCTTAGGTTCAATGTGTTCAGATGCTTTGTGATACCAGTTAAGAAAGCCAAATTAAGTCCATTCAGGGTCAGAAAGTGCTTCTTGAGCTTTTCCTTTTTCCTTGAGAAAGACATCAGCTTCATGATGAAGACTGAGAAAACGTTTGAGGACTTTGCCTCTGCTAAGCCACCTGACTTCTGCATGGTACACAGATGCATCTCAATATTCTGCATCTGTCTCTGAGACAAAATTTTGAAACTGATGATTGGTTACTGCCAGAACCCTGTTGGTCTACTGTTAGTCGGTTCCAAACTCACCCTGTCGCTGGCAGCACAGTCCTGCAATGTTTCAGTCCCAATACATAACACCCCTCTCCCCAAAGTTCCAAAGCACCTTAACAGGCATAGTCCTCAAGGTACGCTGGCTTGCGTCACTCTCTCTGAGAACGTCGTGGTTCCTGTGGTGGTGGAGACAGCACCAGTGTTGGGTTTGGTGAGGCAGGGACCTCTCTGGAGTCCTGTGGGGCTGGAATAGAGCCCAGAAGGTCCATCGTGACCTGTGCTGGGCTTTCTTCTTCTCAGCACTCTGGCTGCCCACTGTTGTGAGGGGGCTCACTCTCAGTCGGTGGTGATAATGGTTCCAGGCCGCAATCCTCCTCCTCAGCTGAGGACAAGTCCAGCTCCTCGGGCAGCAGGCGGTGGTGCAGCTGGTGTATGTGTCTGCATAGAAGCTGGCCCCCATCTGTTGATACCTCATATGAAAGGGGTCTGATGACTTGGGTCACCCTTGCCGGGACCCATGTGGGACCACTGGAATAGTTCTGCGTGAAGACAGGGTCACCTGGAAAGAACCCACAGGTGCCTCCTGACTCACTGGAGATTGGTGCGCTTCTGGGGCACGGTCTGGGTGCAAGTGGTCCAATCGCATCATGAGGCAGTGGCCCATCAAGAGCTTGGTGGGGCTGCAACCAGTGGATGCGCTCGGAGTCACTCAGTGGCCGAATAGGAAGACAGCAAGCCGGTGGTTCCAGTCTCCGTGGGTGAGTCATTTTAGAGCATCCTTGGTAGTACGCACCATCCTCTCGGCTTGTCCATTGGTAGCTGGGTGGAAGGGAGCAGACTGCATGTGCCGGATGAGGTTCTGTTCCAAAAACTCCTGAAACTCCCCTGAAGTGAAGGCTGTGCCGTTGTCTGTCACAACTGTGTCCGGTATGGCGTGGGTGCTAAAGATATGTCTCAGAGCCTGGATGGCTGCACAGGATGAGGTGGATGCGACTGGCATGACTTTTAGCCACTTGGTGTATGAGTCCACTAGGAGAAAGAACAGCTGCCCCTGGAATGGACTGGCAAAGTCCAAATGTAACCATGCCCACGTTGTGTGGGTGGAGTCCAATGGGTGAATGGGGGCCTTCGGAGGTTCAGGGCATGTCTCCTGGCAGGCCTGGCAATGCTATACCCAGGCCTCAATTTCGCTGTCCATTCCTGGCCACCACACATAGCCCCTTGCCAGTGCTTTCATCTTCACGATTCCTGGGTGAGTTTCATGAGGGCTCCCAAAACTCACTACCAGGCTTCCTCATAGGAGGCACCCCTTGTGAGGCGAGAGCTTGTCTTTGCGGATGTAAATGCTGTGAACTCTGGGCCCACCTGGCGGGTGGCCCATCCCCTCCCTACCCAGTCAAAAATGCGGGAGAGGATGCAATCCATGGTGGTGTGGCAGGAAATGTCAGTGGCATGCAGAGGGCGATCCGGTAGGTCCTCCACCATCAGAATTTGGTGCGTGGAGGCCGGGTCCGGGTCAACAGAGCTGAGAGGGAGGTGACTAAGGGTATCTGCATGACCCATAGCTTTCCCGGGGCAGTACTGCAAGGCATATTGGTACCCTCCCCCCAGAAATATGGACCAGTGTAGGACCTTGGGCAACAGCATCTGTGGCATCTGGCGGTCCAAGGCAAGGAGACCAAGCAGGGGCTTGTTGTCGGTAGCAATGGTGAACGGGTGGCTGTACAGGTAATCATGGAACTTTTTCACTCCTGCCATGATTGCAAGGGTCTCTTTGTCGATCTGGGCATAGGTCAGCTGATGACAAGGTCCTTGAGTAGTAGGCCACCAGCACCTCTTGACCATCAGGCAGCCAATGGCCCAGGACTGCACCAATACCGTAGGAAGAGGCATCACCTGCCAAGATGACTGGCAGTGTCTCATCAAAATGGGCGAGGACGTCATTCAAGGTTAGCAGCTCCTTCACAGCTTGGAAAGCGGTGGCCTGCCACTGGCCCCACACCCATGGGGCTTTCTTGTTGAGCAGGCAGTGGAGCAGCTCCGTGAGCATAGCTTTATGGGGCAGGAAGAAGTGGTAAAAGTTCAGAAGCCCCGAGAAAGCTTGCAACTTGGCCTTCAAGGTAGGAGCAGGTGCGTTTGCGATGGTGCAAAATTTGTCGGGGGCTGGATGGATGCCATCTGTGTCCATGGTGAACCCCAGGAACTCAACATGGGGGGACCCCCAGGAGGCATTTCTCCCACTTCACCTTCAGCCCAGCAGAGTGGAATTATTGCAGCATGGTGCAGACGTGGGTGGCAAAGTCTTCTTCCGTGGGGGCAGCGATCAATACATCATCAAAGAAGGGCTGGACTCCAGGGATGCCTTTCAAAAGAGAGTCCATCAAATTCTGGAAGATCCCCAGGGCCACGCTCACTCCAAACGGTAACCACTTGACTCTGAACACGCCTCAGTGGTTGGCTCATCCACTGGAAGTTGTTGATATGCTTGGGCCAAGTCCAATTTACCAAAGACGTTGGCCCCCGCCAATGTTGTTAGGACATGGCTGACTACAGGCACTGGGTCAGCCTGGTCTGTCAGTGCCTTGTTGATCGTACATTTATAATCTGGGCAGATGCAGATGTCCCCATTAGACTTAATTGGGGTCATGATGGGGGTCTCCCAGGTGGCGTGGGGAACCAGCTCTAATGCTCTTTGCACCACGAAGCAGTCCAGCTCTGCCTCAGTTTTGGGCTTGAGCGCAAACAGGACTCTCTGGGCCTTGAGACGGATGGACCACACCTCGGGGTTAAGTTAGAGCAACTCTAGGGGCCCCGTGTATCAACTGAGGGTCCCATCAAAGATGGCAGGGAATTCGTCACACACCTGGCTGAAGTCTGAGGGCTACACGTGGTACACCCCTGTTACCTTGAACCCCAAGGGTGCAAACCAGGACAGTCGGAGCAAGATGGTGAGTCATCCTTCTAACACTCCCTCAAGTTGCCTGTATTTCACATGGAATTTGCCCCACCCCTTAATGGCCACCTCATTCTTTTGAAAGTCCCGAAGAGTAAACCCAGAGGGTCTGAGGCGGGGCCCCCTTGTGGACAGAGCCTCAGAGAGTCTCTTCCAAGATGATGGAGATGGAGGACCCTGTGTCCAGTTCCATCCTGCAGGGCACTCCCTCAATAAGCACAGTCACTTTTATTTTATCTGGGGTGTCCCGGGGCAAATTCAGTACTTGCTGTTGGTGAACAGCAGTGGTGCGCAGGTCTGCTGCTTCCTGGTGTGCGTTGGTTCCCTTGGAGCATGTTCAGGTTCCCTTGGAGCAGCAGGCACAGGTGATGTGGATGGTCTTGCCACAGGCCCTGCAGGTTGCATCTCTGAAATGACAGGAGTGGTGTTCATGGGCCTCTCCACAGCTGGCGCAGGGCGTTTGTGCAACGGTCTCCACTGGACGAGCAGCGGTGATGGAAGATCTCGAGTTGGAAAGGGGGAGTTAAAAAGCTGAGTGGTATGGGTACCTGAGCTTTGGTAAAATGCTAGCATGGAGAATAAGACCAAGAGGGGGCTGACAGAAAGAACCATGGAGACCAGAAGATACAATGTGGCTATTGTGTTTTTTGCAAGAAAGGGACAGGAAGAACAGCAGTAGATGGTGCCTGTTGAGGCAGAAAGAACAGTGTGGGTCTGAAGGGAAATGCCTTGAGGGTGATAGCAGCAAACAAGCAGGTTGGAGGGCTGCACAGAAAGAGCTCAGGGGTGCAGGTTGGGGACCCCTGCTGTAAGACATTACCACCTTCAGAGTGAGTCTGTGTGGCTGAATATACTGCCCCCCTTCCGTTTAGTCACAAGTCTTGTTTACTTACTCTCAGCAGTCTCACACAATCCATCCAGTGCAAGAGGCATGATATCTTTTCACAACTGCAGAAGTGTCCACCAGACTCCAAACCATCCACCTGGAACTAGCAGGAGAGCCAGCTGGTGGTCTGTTGCTGGGGCTGCAGGCAAATGTTTTGTTTGAAATAGAAGGCTAAGGACTTCAGCTGCTGAATCTATCTTATGTAGACTCTTCCCTATGATACAAAAATCCAGTGGCACCTTAAAGACCGGGAGCGGTGGCGCAGGCAGTTAATGCCTGCTTTGTAACAACATTCGAGCAGCCACTATGGCTGTTCGAGTACCAATCCAGTTGGAAAGTGCATTGAAAGTGGATTCTCTGGTGTGTATGACTGCAGCATAAGAGTACTTTTTTCCTCCAGCATAAGCTTTCATGAATCAGAGCTCACTTCCTCAGATGCAATGAAAGAACCCCCCCACACACAAATTTTCCTCATTTTTATGCAAAGCATTACAGAAAGAGAGAGGGAAAGGGAGGAACTGAGCTAAGAGAGGCTTCGTATCCTAAATCAGGCATGGCTCTCTGGAAACTTGGACAGTTCTATGTAAAGGGATAATGGTCAAGGCTCTATTTCATCCTGCCCTGGAGATAAACAGAAGTGCAATAAAGTAAGGCAAACAAACTAATAAGGAAGAAGAGTAAAAGGGGTGTGGTATGAAACAGCATGTTAAAATCAGTCTGTTAAAGTTGCAAAATCATAGGTCCTGTTGGGATGTTAGAAAATGCAGAAGAGGAAGGTATTGTCTTTCACTTCTGAATTCAGTTCCAGCATCAGGAATAAAGAACACTTTTCTTCCCCTACTGAGGCAGTTCTGGTGATTTATGTGCTCTTACTTCAATGGGAATTACTTCCAAGTGAACAGGTAGGTATCAGGTGCTGGCTGCAATCCTAAACACAGCATACTTACAAGAGAAGTAGCAGCTTTGAGATTGCTTTTTAAAAACTTGGGCTAGGCTGGAGCTGAAGAGAAGTTTAGAGAAACAGTGTGGAGGAATCTGCCAAGGGAATCCTGGGCAGCCCTTCCCTTCCAGGGCTGCTCTACCTCCCCAGCCTATCTGACTGGCTGGCCTCTTTTTTCTCTTCTTGCCACTCTGTTCCTTTGTAGCTGTGTCTGCAAACTGCTGTGACGGATGGATGGCCCCTTTAGCTTTGCCACTGGCCCTTCAGAGTAGAGAGGCCTTCCGGGAATTGTCCCAGTGAGATTAACGACCAGTCTCCTCCTGGATACAAAGAATAACTTCAGTATTCCTGTGGGATTATTCTTGCTTCTTCTCCATCATACCTCAACAAATCCATTCGGGGTTTACAGTTCTGCTTTTATAGACAGGGATTTACTGTATGGTGAGGACAACACTATTCAATACATCATTTTAATTTTTAATGTTTTTTCTTTCCCCTTTCTTTCCTAATGTTTTGGGATATGAAAAGTTCAATAAGCACAGGTTTTCAGTATGCTGCCTATGACAATTTCCAGAGCCTTAGCTGAGTTTATTTACAACATAGCACTGTGCAAGAATTCTTTTGAATTATTCTATCCAAAGTACTTCATTTTATATTTGTCATCACTTGAATCTCATTAGCCACCAGGCTGCCAATTTATCAAGCATCGTTAGCTCTCTTTGGAACTTCTCCATTCTATATCCTTGGTGATTTCAAATAAATTTGTCTCATATGCACAATTAATGGATAAAAAACACCGCATGGACAACTACTGACTCATTGTAAAAACGTAACATAAATAAGATAGCAAAAACAGCATATGAACCTGATAAAATAAGGTTCAAGCGGTTGTAATAAAAATTTCACCTTTGGTAAGCAATGCTACGCACTCTTTAGAATTTTATAAAATTGACAAAATTTGCTTTAATTTTTTGGGACAAATTGCTTTAATCGTTTGGGGACAAAAAGTATTGCATGGAACTGTGGCTTGTATCCTATACCTATTCCCTAATTATCCTTTCTGTCCATTGTGGAAGCGACCCTCTGCTGCCAAATGCAAAACTGTTGTGCAGCATACTTTCCATCTCCTTGAAAGTCACTGGTCATGTGAAAGTAGACATATCTAGCACCAGAGGATTTGTTGTCAACAGGAGTGTTTACAGAATGAGACCAGAATGTTGACTAGAGTGGGTTCGTAGTCACCATATCACTCTAATCCTGTTCCATCTACATTGGCTTCCAGTTTGCTTGCAGGCCCAATTAAAAGTGCTGGTATTGACCTTTAAAGTTCTATATGGTTTGAGGCCAGCATATGTTAAGGACAATCTACTCCTATATGAACCTACCCATCCACTACAGTCATCTTCAGAGGCCCTGCTTTGAACTCTATCAATATTTGAACACATGGCATATAACAATGAAGATGGACAAGATATAAAAGGAATAAAAATAAGAATATATTACAGTACAATTGGATAATATCCTCAATTATTTCTGAAGCTTCTTCTGGCGCAGCTTTATGGTGAGTTGTAAGAACTTTGCCACCTTCTCAGTTATAACAGAGGAGGAATCATTCAAAAGGCAGTAAACCTTATAGGAATTGCAAAGGCCCAACATATTAGCTAAAATAGAACTTAAGTAATTAAAATGAATATCTATATAGAAGGAACAATAGGAAAACATGTGGGATTCTTTCAACGCAATTGGTGTTACAAGAATAATGTCTAGCCAAATGTGCTATCGTTTTAAATCTGCCATATAAAATCACAGATGGCATAGCATTAAATCTAGCGAAAGAAAAAGCTCTGTGTTGTTGCGGTACTTGCATATGTGGCCATATGACCTACTACCAATAGGATCTCCAAACTCAAAGGAGAGCAAGTTTTATTAGCCATACTATATACGTTTTGGAGTCCAGTATCCAGAATTCTAAGATTGATCATTTGATATGCACTCATTAATGGGAGCATAGACAATGAGTCCAGAGATATACACATAGCAGTGATTTTTCCCTCAATACAAGCCAGCCAGCTTGACATTTCAGACTCTGAGAGCATTTGATGGATAAGGCTCAAGGAATCAAAGTTATAGGGCAGATGTGGCCAGTATTTAACAGTCATAAGCCACACCCTAGTTTCAACAAAGTTTAATCAAGTTTCTAAGCAAAGGGCAGCATATGGTACACAATAAGGCATACCCAGAATTTTTCATAGAAATTTGGACTGGGCGCATTCCAAAGAGCGATCAAGTGGACTAATCCATATTGGTATGCCATATAGTAATTGTGGGTTCACCTTGGCATTGAAAATCTTTAGTGCAGCTGGTACAAACTGGTTATCTCTATTATAAAAAAAAGAGTCCTAGCCATAGCACTAATATTGGCCATGCTTACTGCTGACTTGCATTGAATGGTCCAAGATGCACTGTATTGAAAATAGAGGCTTAAGTATTTGAAATGTTTGACTTGTTCTATTTCCTTTCTGTCCATTATCTATTTAAATAATTTCCACATTTTTGAAAAAATGATGATTTTTGGTTTTTCATAATTCAGTTGTAATTTATGGGACTTCCGGTCTGCGGCTCAGCGATGGCGGATGCTCTCCCCTGAAGCTGGGGAGGCAATCCGCGCTCCAGGGGTGTTGGAGGAGTGCCACCTCAAGTGGCACCCCCAGGTGAGCCTTAGTTAAAGGCTC
>NW_015163209.1:6958-14247 GCF_001447785.1 Gekko japonicus | reverse complement strand
GCAAAATAATCTACCGGGCGAGATTGTTGTCAAGTTTCTCTGAAGGCAGGTGAGAGATTATATTCTCAGAGCGACAGCAGTCAACCCCCTGCAGCTGGGAGCAACAACTATCAGGGTCCTAAAGGACACCCCATTTGAGATTCGACAGAAAAGAAAAGCCTACAAGGAACTTGTTTCAATCCTCCAGATCAACCAGATTTCGTATTCCTGGAATTTCCCTGAGGGTGTGGTGTTTAAATATAAAGACAAAAGGGAAAAAATTGACTCAGTTTTTAAAGCGGAAGAATGGTTGAAGCAGTTTCATGGATCGAAAAGGGAAGAACAGCCAGACGGAGGGGGCCAAGCAGACACTCTGGAAGAGATGGACGGGGACCCAGGAGGAGCAGAAGGTGGCACGGCCAGAGATGCATATGATTTGCGGCTAAGGGGACCTAAGTAACTCTTTAGAAGTTAAAGACCGGCAACTGAGGAAGAAGATGAAAGAGACTTTGTGCTCACTAAAAAAAAAAAGAAGAAGATAGACAATTACTAACACGGACTCACTAACTCTTGAATACATTGACTTAAACGAAAAGTTATTATTTTTATGACTAACTGGACACTAACTGTTAAAGACCTTCCTTTCTTGGGCTTTTAGTTATAGTATGGGTTGCTTTATTTGCTGTCTTGTACCCTGGGGTTTTTTATTTTTTTTCCCCTCCCCTTTTCTATTTTCTGTAGTTGTGTAGGTGTAACAAAAATAAATAAAGCTACCCTGTTTTCAGGGGATTAAAAAATAATAATAATTCAGTTGTAATTTATTAGTTTAAAAAAATGCAAGGCAGCAGGCGTTTTAAGCCCACTCTGGAGCACAATAGTAATACTGTGTCATCACCATATAATAATACAGGGCATAGCATATAGTCGACAGTTGCGTATGGGCTCCTTTTCAGATATTTGGAAACTTTTTATAGAAAGCAGATCTGCTACCTCTGTTGTTAGATTTTTGTCTCTACTTTATGTGTATCTTTTTTCTTTTTCTTTTTAATTCTGTTTAAATTAATCCTGTATTTTGAGATTTTTTCCTTGTTCTTTTTTCTGTTTCTGTGAGAAAGATTTCTACTTCAGTTGCTCCTGCCATCTGAGGGTAGACAGGTGGCAACCTGAGGAAGGTCATGGCATCAATATTTTGGAATTCCTTTCCAGGGATATTAATCGGTCTCACTTTATAGTTGTATTCTGCCAGTGGGTGAAGACTTTGTTTTGTCTGGCATTCTCTCACTAACTCTTACTAGTCCTCCTCCCTTGTTTTTGGTGTTATGTGTGTTTATATCTTATTACTGAATTATTTTATAGATACTTTATTTTAACTGTTGTTTTCATGTTGAAATATTGAATTTTGCAGGAGTATTTTTGTGTGTTTGTGTGTGCGTGCTTGGGAGCCTGGAAGTCATGGTGACTTCTGGCAACCCCTAGTGGGGCTAGGAAGTTTCAGAGAGGTGGCTTCAATATTACCTGCCTCTGTGTCCCAGCCCTGGTATTCCTTGGAGGTTGCCCTTCCATGTACTTGCCAGAGTCAGCCCTGCTAAGCTTCCAAGATCTGATGAGATTGGGCTTGCCTGGGCTAAAATGTTTAAATGTTTTGATGTTAGCCACTTTAGGATGATATTTGGTTGGAAAAGTGGCCTAAAAACATTTTCAATAAATAAATAAATGTGGTTTCCCCAACTTTCCTTACTCCTCCTCCATCTTCAGCATCCCAAAAAGCTACTACTGTGCATTGGGGGACTTTCAGAAATGGCATGTAATATAGAGGGATGGGGTCTGCAGCTGGGAATTGGTGGAAATCACTCCCCCACATGTGCAGCAGCAAGTGTGGATTCAAGCGAATATATTTGCCTTTCAATCTAGCAGAGAGTATAAGAAAGCATATCTCCAGAAATGTAAATCTTTAAACAAGAACATCACCGTGTGATACATATATAAGTCTTTATGGAGTCAGGGAGCATGAAGGTGGCAGGTTAAATTTGCCAAGAGAAATAAGTCATTTCACTGACTATATGATGAAAGCAGTAAACATAATTTGTTTACACGATCCCATTAACCAGGGGTAATAAATAGTTCAGTTGTTACCTCTTCCCCAGTAGTCATACAATGATAAAAAAAATTATGGGCAGGTAAGAGGTAAAGATTTAAACTGGCAGGGCAATTCCAAGCCTTGATCAGAATGCATAACATAGCTCAGTAGGAAGAGTTCCAACAATGGAAATTCAGTAGCTTACAGCAGAGATGCTGCAAACTTTTCAGCAAATGAATTTGCCAGTCGACTTTACCATATTAAATGGGGAGCCAAACCTGGGATTAGTTCATCAGCATGGCAAATGTCGCAGACTCCTTAAGAACTAAGTTGGTAGCTGCACAGTACCTTTTTTGTGACCATTGGTTGATGTCTGTACATAATTAAAAAATGGACCCTGCATCCTGGTGAACTGGGTCATCTGGGAAAGAGAGTGTGTGGAGTGGAGACCTAGAGGAGGGCATGATGAGAGGCACATCATGTCTTTGTTTACTTTGTTTACTTTGTTTACTTCCTGACACAATACCACAACCTTTTTAGAAACACTCTGCATACGCATATAGTGCAGTGGGAGGAGGAGTCAACACTTGTTTTCCTGGAAAAGAGAGATATTGAGGGCTGGACCAGTGTTGAAAATGTTTCTGAGTAGTGTAAACAAAGAAAACTGTTCACACTTAAAGCATCATTAACCTTGTCTATGTGGGAGGGGAGGAATTGAATTTTCCTGTGCAGGAAAAGAGACCCAAAGTGGAAGACAGCTGGGTGGAAGAACGTGTCTACCTCATTATTACGTCTTGAGGGGCAAAACACTACTTTCTATAGTTGAATATTTCTAAATATTTAGATTTATATTACTTGTACTTACCACCAACCAATTTTAAGACATTAGCCGCCATACTTCCCATTTTATCTCTGCATCTCTCTTGTTCACAGAATGCATTTTTCCCAATAACATGTTGTCATTGCAAGGATAGCTTAAATACTGGATTACTTTGAAAATCATACCCAAAGTCATTAACCTACTTTTATCCAAATTAGAAATTAAAACTTCAAAATATTATACAACTCCTGTAAATAATTGATGTTTAGTCTGATATTTCATTTTCAAAAAACTACTTTCCCAGCTTTTCCAGACATATTATAGATATGGCCAGGAGGGAGCACGTTCTGATGAATAAAAGAATAGTTGAGTTGGCAATGTGTATGAAGTGGCAAAGGAAGAAGAAAACTAAATAATCCCAATTTGGTGCTTGCTTAATTTTGTTTAAATGTAATGTAATTTCTCAGATATAAAACTCTTAATAAGAGCTTCCTTTATCCATTAAACATCTCTGATTTACATTGAACAGCTAATTAAGATTTAGGACAGTAACTTATAAACCTGTATCATAGCAGCAGAATAATTTACTATTTGGTCAGACCATCACTGCCACCATCATCTATATCTAATAGTTACTATTGTTATTTATTCTGGGGGGTGGAATTAAATTCTGGTGCCTGTCTAGATGAGTGCAGTTCAATTATTTTCTCTTAATTACCTTGCAAAATCCTTGGACCATGCTCCATACCAGGTATGTACAATACTTAATAAAACATTCCTTTATCTTTTTCTGGATGGGCTCGCAATTATAGTGTTACATTTTTGAAAAAATATCAAATTAAACTTTTAATTACAGTATTACTACTACTACTACTTTATTAAATTTATAATCCACCCTCCCCTGAAGAGCTCAGGGTGGTATACATCATAATCAGACATAAATAAGTTAAAAACAATAAATAGAAAACAATAAATGATAAAAGAAACAAGTAAAACAATACACATCTTTTGGATAGTTGATGGCGTAGACTAGAACTGGTAAAGGCCTAGGTGGAGGCCATGGCAGGAATAGTTGCTGTCCTCAACCACAGGCCTGGTGGACCATCTCCATTTTACATGCCCTCCAGAACTGAGCAAGGCCCCACAGGGTGCAGATTTTACTAGGTAGAGAGTTTCACCAGGCCGGGGCCAGGGCCAGGGCCAAAAAAGCCCTGGCTATAGTTGAGGACAGCTGGATGTCTTTTGAGCCAGGGGTCACCAGTAAGTTTTGATCTCCGAATCATAAAGTTCTTCAGGGGAAATACCAGGAAAGGTGATCCCGCAGGTACATTGGTCCCAGACCTGCAGTTATGTTGGTCCCAATGCAGGAACTATTCATCATTTCTCCTTTCATTTGTGTATCTGTCTGTCTATCTGTCTTGTGGCATGATATTGGGATGGTTCCTTCTACTGTCCTACCATACCACTGAGAATAGTTTGAAGCCTTTCTTCAGCCTAAGGGAACTCTCCTCCAAAAGAAGACCCACTTACAGTATGAATTTAAGCAGAGTTATACCCTTCTAAGCCTATTGGCTCAATGGACTTAGAAGGGTGTAACTCAGTTTAGGATTGCACTGTTAAATTGGAGTAAGATGGGATCTACCCCAACATGTTTTGTACTAGGATCTGGGAAACCCATGTTCAACCCCCATTATGCTAACATGGAGAGCCAGTGTGGTGTAGTGGTTAAGAGCTGTGGACTCTAATCTGGAGAACTGGGTTTGATTTCCCACTCCTTCATATGAAGCCTGCTGGATGACCTTGGGCCAGTCACAGTTCTCTCAGAACTTTCTAAACCCTGTTCCCATCTGTTTCTGATTTTCAAATTATTTCAAATTGTTTCAAATTATTATTTGAACCCCCAGGGCTTAACAGAGATATCAGCTTCTTATCTCACTACACAAACTAAGTCACTCAGTTCTCACTTAGACCCAGAAATAAAACTTCGTAGAGCCAGTTTGGTGTAGTGGTTAAGTGCGCGGACTCTAATCTGGGAGAACCAGGTTTGATTCCCCACTCCTCCACTTGCACCTGGCTGGCTGGCCTTGGGCAAGCCATAGTTCTGAGAAGAGCTGTTCTTGAAAAAGAGCAGTTTCTGTCAAAGCTCTCTCAGCCCCACCTACCTCACAGGGTGTCTGTTGTGGGAAGGGGAAGGGAAAGGAGTTTGTAAGCCGCTCTGAGACACCTTTGGGTAGTGAAGGGCGGGGTATAAATCCAATCTCTTCTTCTTCTTCTCTTGCCACTGGATTCAAACCTAGTTCCCATATTTGTTGTTAACTCCTTTATCTGTATACCAACTTGTCTTTACATGTCTTACCAAATGTGTTATTCCGGTGCCACTGAATTCAAACCTAGTTCCCATATCAGTTGTTAACTCCTTTATCTCTATACCAACTTGTCTTTACATATCTTACCAAATGTGTTATTCCAATCTTAGCTGTATTTATTGCTCAGTTACTTAGGCATCTTGACTTTAATTAGCTCTTCCTGGCAACTAACTCCCCCCTCACCTATATGTAATATTTGAGGAAATCAGTTTCAATGAATCTGAAGGAGTGTACACATTAAATCTCTCAGGCCCCGGTCAAATGGGAGGATTTGCCCCGCGGGAGGGATGGATCGGGGGCACATCAAGCGGATGCGATCATACTGCAACATCTGGGAAGCGGCGCGCACCTGTCCCCGATCCGTCCCTTCCAGCCGTAAACCCACCGCAAAAAGGTAGCACCAAAAGAGTACTACCTACCTGTTGATGCGCAGCACGGGCCGGCATCTGATGCGCCTGTCTCCCTGCAGCATACGGAGGCCCTGTAGAACTGCATATTTGGAAAACATATTCTATGAAGTGCAGGCTACATCTCTACATAGTTGCCAGTACTTATTTTAAATGACAAAAATCAATGGAGAAAAGCTATCTTTGTACATAAGCCCATTGATGAATTGGCACAGATTCTACCAAGAAATTGTTCTAAACAGGAACTGAATTACCGTTCACACAATGCATAATTAATTTATGGAATGCACTATTGCAAGACACAGTGAAGGCCACTAGTTTACATTCAGATAGCTTTTAAAAAGGATTCGATATTTATTGAAGATGAGTCTACTGGCAGCTATTAGCCATAATAGCTAAATGGAACTTGCATGTTAAGAGGCAACAGTGAATATCAGACACATGCAGTAGAAGAGGACAAGTATGGAATCTGTCTGAAAACAAAATGCTGGTCAAGTGGACTGTTTGAAAGATCCAGCTGTGATCTTATATACTTAATGCACTAGTAGATATGGCACTTGGGTTGCAGTCACACACACCAGAAAAAAACCTCCACTTCTGCGGCAGAGCAGAACGGGTTGCTGACAGCTGCAGGGTGCTTCCCAGATGTTGTTGTCTTATTGCGTCCTTTAAATCCACCCGGCATTTCAGTCTGTCAGTCTGTCAGTTGTGCATATTAATCTGTCAGTGTGTGATCAGACACAACTGTGAGTGAGTCGGGGGGGTTGTGCTATTTTCCCACCATGCACTTAAACGAGGGATTGATGAATCACACCTCCGCACGGAGGGCTCCCTATGGAGTTTGCACTGATGCGCATATTGCGAAGGGGGAAAAAAACCAATGGCACAGAGTTGGGATGGCCTGATCAGACCATCCCGACACCATGAGAGCGCGCTAGAGTGATCAGACATGGGAAAGTCTTTCCATGGCCCGTTGCAACCCATTTACCCCAGTGTCTTTTAACTCCACTTCTGCGGTGGAGCAGAATGGGTTGCTGACAGCTGCAGGGTGCTTCCCAGATGTTGTTGTCTGATTGCGTCCTTTAAATCCACCCGGCATTTGCACCTATGTTGGGTTTAATTGTGCATATGATTGCAGCCTTGGATATAGATTTATCATGTCCGATAACATATGCTTGTAAACATGATGGTGAGAACCACTCCAAAAAGGTCATGTCTGAAAGGAATAATTCTGCTATTATTACAGATAAAGTGCTACTGATGGGTGGAGTGGCTCTGTATGTCAGAGAGGGTGTACAGTCCAGTAAGATTAAGAGGGTAAGAGAATTGGATTTGCTTCTGGAAATGCTATGGGTTAAAATAGTGGGCCCTAAAGGAAGCTTAACAGTTTGTTATTGCCCACCAGATCAAAAGATAGCGGAGGATTATAAAATGATGAATGAATTAAAGATAGCAGCTAGACAAAAACACTGTGTTGTAATAGGTGATTTTAACTACCCACACATTGATTGGGTCAATATGTGTTCTAGTCGAGAAAAAGAAATTGAGTTTCTAGACACTCTAAATGACTGTGCTATGGAGCAGATGGTCACAGAACCTACCAGGGGAGTGGCAATCCTTGATTTGATCCTAAGTAACAC
>NW_015163209.1:0-3197 GCF_001447785.1 Gekko japonicus | reverse complement strand
CAGTTTTAATAGCATTCCCATGACTAAACTAATGTAACTCAATAGTACAGCTGATTAACACAATACCACTTTGGTCAGGATGAAGCATCAAAGAGCAGTGTTGCTTGGCGGGGGCGGGGGGGGACTACATTTGAAGCCTCTGCCATCCCCACCCTGGCCAGGCTGACCCACCTTTGGGCAAAATCCTTCTGTTCCAGACTTCTTTGCAAAGGGTGATGGAAAAGCTCGCTGCCTCTAGCATCTAGTATCTAAGAAGGAAGTTTGGCACACACACTCTTGCATTCTCCGAAGAAAAAAAGTTTTCCTCTTTGCCCATTCTGTTTTTTGCTGTTTCTATCAGTAAACCTAGAACTAATTAGCTGTGAACAGGCAGGGGGAGAGGGACTTGGAACGTCTCTCGCCTGCTCTGTTTTTCCCTGGTGTGTGTGTGTGTGTTGAGATTGTGTAGCTTCCTTCTTGCAAAGTGGCTGCCCCAGCACAGTGAAGAGAGCTGAGAGCTGCTACAGTTTGCTTTAAATCCCACCGATCAGTGGAGGGGCATGGCCATGGAGAGGACTCAATGCACTCCGAACTACAGGAGAGAGAGGAACGGGGAGAGAAGGCTCCTCCTCTGCCCCAGTAAGTCCTTTCTGTGCGCAGCCGCAGTGAACATTGTTTTACTTTTTGGCTGTTTTTTAACTCCCCCTTATGTTTTTTAAAGTTTTTAGATTTTCCTGGCAAGTGGCCCACGTGTACAGGATAATCTCTTTTCCCTCCATGTGTTCCCTGTCTCCGGAAATAAGTATCCGCACACAGGGGCACAGTTGGGAATTAGATATATAGTTATGGAGCAGAGGTCCATCAGTGGCTATTCACCACAAGGTATAGATAGGGACTCTCAGTCTGGGGCAAGTGATGCACTGTATTCTTGGTGCTGGGGGGCGGGCAACAGTGGGAGGGCTTCTAGTGTCCTGTCCCCACTGCTGGACCTCCTGATGGCACCTGGTATTTTTGGCCACTGTGTGACAGAATGTTGGACTGGATGGGCCATTAGCCTGATCGAACATTGGCTTCTCTTATGTTCTTATGATGTGTCATGAAGGTGTATCCCCCCCCCATGCATATGAATAAAGTGGCTGCAGTGTGACGTGCACATCCAAAGCTACTGTAATTCACTGGTCCCAGTGGAAAGCCAAGATACACAGAAAAACAACTTCCCTTCTATATCTCCCATGAATAAAACCAGCAGATTTTCTAGAAGAAAATGAAAAGGCACATATCCAGCACAGGCAAGCATTAAAATTTAAGTGGTTTCACACCTGGGTATAAACTATGTGAAATAAATAGAGAGAAATCCTATTGCAGAATAATATGACACTGTTGGGAGCAGTATTTATGAGCGGAATAGAATCAATTCATTCTACTGTCTTTGATGGAGCTACAAAATATACCATCGAGTACTTCCAGATATGAATTTGAAGATTCTGTACAAAGCGTATATATTTTTATACATTTTTAATAAATTCCTTAACTTTTAGAATTAAGAGTACAGCATGAAGCTTATAGTTTGGGTTCTTCTTTATTTAAAGAACTTGCAAATGGGTATATTTTTCACTTTTAGGAAATAAGAGATACCAACAAATTACAAAATGTATTGGAGCTCACATTATAAAATCTCTGTTTACGGTGTTTAATTTTATTTAACACTGCCATCTGCCCAATCCAAAGAATCAGGGTAGGAAATGATAGATTAAAAAACAAACCCAAAAATATGGTAATGCCTTAAGAATTATTCAGACCACTGGGTCATTTAGTGGGATACTCTGCTGGTGGCACTCTCCAAAGACTTAGAAATCTTTCCTAGCTCTTTTATCTGAGAACTTTTAATTGGAAGTGCTAGGAACTGAACATCAAGTTTAACACATGTACTGCATGAGCTAGACTACCGAGCTCTGTCCTTTCCCACTATTGTTGTTGTTCAGTCGCACAGTCGAGTCCGACTCTTCGCGACCCCATGATATTTAACACTGTATCCCACTATAGTCTACTAAAATTCAGTGCAAAAGTAAGTATTCCTCCCCCAAATGCTTAGGCTTGTGTTCTGGGATCTGTTAGCAGAAAGTCTATGGATATGAGGATAACAAAAGGTAGTTTGCTGTCCAAATAAGGATCAAATATGAATCATTGATCAATGCATGGGATGGTACCTTTTGGGTTTGTTACTTCTAAGCTCTATGGAGAAGCCAATTTATAAATTAAATCAGCTATAATTAATTCTATAGAGTAACCAAATTACACTGAAACTGGGACTGTATTTTTCTGATTTGGAAGAATATGGATCCAATTTGATCTCCATATTTCAGGATACTGCTGAAAAACACAATGCCCCTTATCAGTTCAAACCATGGCTGTGTGCATTGAGGATGTAGTAGAACTACTTCTGGGTATATGATGACCTCAGTGGGAACTGGTTCTTACCATGTCATTGAAACTTACCTTTTAGCACACCTTTCAGTGGTGTGCTAAAAGTCAGCATATAGGGGTATCCCTCCAGGGGCATAGCCAGGATTTTTGACTTCAGGGGGCATTTAAATAATTTGGGGGGCACTGTGTCAGGAGCAACAAGAGAGTAAAAGTTTTTTAAAAGTGACAAGAGAAAGAGAGGGTTGGAGTAGGGAGCAGACATGCCCTGTGGCGTGCCTCGCTCACAACCAGCCAGAGGTACACTGCTGGTAGGCAGGGCAGGGCAGGGCGATGGCTTGGCCCGGCCATGGTGCATGAGAAAAATAAAATAAACTGGCTGGATGGGAAGTTGGGAGACCTGGGTGGTAAGTTAGGGGGCCCGGCCCTGAGATGCCCCACTGTAGCTATGGGCCTGTGTCACGCCCTGATTCTGTTGTTTGCTTGAAATGGTAAGGGGTGAGGACATATGTATGCGAGGAGACAGCTTTTTCTTTACCACCCTGAAGTTCATGCAAACAACAACTGTAGTTTTTTTGTAACCTGGATCCAGAATCCACCAAAGCCACATTATGGGGTAGTCCAACATTCAGCTCAGAGCAGTGGTGTCCATATGCCAAAACATTATTCAGGGTTAAGTGCTGAAGAGGAAGAAATGTTGAAGAGACTGAATCTGGCAAGACATTACTTCTGCCACCCCCCCTTGCCATGTTCAACATAGATTGCCCTCCAAGCCGGAATAAAGAGACGGACACAAG
>NW_015163208.1:104328-110860 GCF_001447785.1 Gekko japonicus | reverse complement strand
TCCGATTTTCTCCATGACAAACACAAGTACAATTACAATCTTAACGCTCACTTTCTTAGGGCAAAAGAAATACATTCTAATAGAAATAAGGTCTAATCTTTTTACCACCCTTAATCCTCAAATCCACATATTATCAGTTCATCTTTTTCCGTTTCCTGCAAAAAGTCTAGGGTTTCCAGTTAGCGATAAGATAATGTCTTTTTTTCTGATCAAGGGATTAAGTTTATCCATCGCTGCAAGTTCCGTCATCTTCACCAGCCATTCCTCCGTAGAGGGTAATGTCGAACTTTCCCATCTCGCTGCTGTCGTCATGTATAAAAACAAAGTTCCATGATTTTTTTCTAAAGACATTAGTCTTTAGAATCTTCTGAATTAAAGGGCATATTTGTGTCCAAAGGTGTTTTTTTGGCTTTATTACATGTCCACCATAAATGACAGAAAGTCCCTCCATTTTGTTCAGATCTCCAACACGTATTCGAGATATTTTTTTACAGGTTAGCTAATTTTTCTGGTGGCATATACCATTGGTACATCATTTCATAAAAATTCTCTATAAGACAGGAGCTTAACATAAATATAAGGCCCTTCCTCCACATATTTTCCCATTGTTGTATTTCTGCATGGAAAGCCAGTTTGGTGTAGTGGTTAGGAGCGCGGACTCTAATCTGGGAGAACTGGGTTTGATTCCCCACTCCTCCACATGCAGCTGCCGGTGTGACCTTGGGTCAGTCACAAGTTCTCTCAGAGCTGTTCTCTCAAAAGCAGTTTCTTTCAGCGCTCTCTAAGCCCCACCTACCTCACAGAGTGTCTGTTCTAGGGTGGGGAAGGGAAGGCGATTGTAAGCCGCTCTGAGACTCCTTTGGGTAGTGAAGGGTGGGGTATAAATCCAATTTCTTCTTCTTCTTCTTCTTCTTCTTCTTCTTCTTCTTCTTCTTCTTCTTCTTCTTCTTCTTCTTCTTCTTCTTCTTCTTCTTCTTCTTCTTCTTCTTCTTCTTTATTATGGCCAAGGCTTTTAGCCCATTTTATCAGAGACTCTTTCATATGTTCTTCTTTTGTTTCAGATTTCAGCAAAACCTAAGTGTGCTCACATTGGTCCCGAACTCCGTTGGACCTCTGCATCAAGATGCTTGGGTTTGTGCCTTTTATCACACCCTTCCTGGAAAGCCTGATACCTTTCCTGGCCAGGTCCCACATTTCAAGGCAGGGTTTCTGACAGTTGTTCTTAAGAGACCTTGTGCCTCCCACAATTTCTGTGCCATGGATGAAGGACTGGGGGAAGCTTCACTTCTAGGTGAAGCAGAGTTTTAAGGCAGAGGAGAACAGTCGCGATGGAAAAGGGTCTGCAGGCCTGTGTTTTGTGGCCCAGCTCTGGGACAGATGGAAGCTTTGTGGAAGGATCTGACAGGGAAAAGAAAGCGGTTCGTCATCCCGCTGCGTAATGACGCATGGTGTCCACTTGGTGGAGCTCCTCTCATGAGTATCAACAGCAGGAGTTGCAGGCAGGAAAAGAGAGGAGAGCAGAGAATTGGGATGGATTCCCGCCACTCTCCCTCCCTGTAGAAATGTTGGCTTTGCAGGAGGAAAGGAAACAAAGAGAACCAGGGTTCTCGTATCTCTGGAGCAGGCTGGGCGGCCAACTTTGGAAACTGACCCCTCTGGCTCACCGTTTAACAGGGGTTTCAGCTACAGCAGGTACCACGTAGTAACCTCACACGAAGCTGCCTTCTACTGAATCAGACTCTTGGTCCATCCACGTTGGTATCGTCTACTCAGTCTGGTAGCAGCTCTCCAGGGTTTCAGGTGGAGGTCTTTCACATCACCTACTGCTAGATCTTTTACCTGGAGGTGCCGGGGATCGAACCTGGGACCTTCTGCATGCCAAGGAGACGCTCTGCCACTGAGCTACAACCCCACTTCATGACTCTCCAGGGTCTCAGGAGGAGGTATTTCCCATCATCTCCTGCTCCCTGGTCCTTTTAACTGGAGATGCTGGGGATGGAACCTGGGACCTTCTGCATGCTAAGCAGATGCTCTACCACTCAGTTGCAGCCCCACTTCATGGCTCTCCAGGGTCACAGGTGGAGGTCTTTCCCATCACCTCCTGCCTGGTCCTTTTAACTGGAGATGCCGGGGATTGAACCTGGGACCTTCTGCATGCCAAGCAGATGCTCTGCCCCTGAGCCACAGCCCCATCTCTCCCTGCTGCTAAAAGCTTCTCCTGCTAAAGGAACAGATCGGGTTGGGGCCAGTGTTCCCTCGAAGCTGTGCGGATGAGCGGCCGCTCATTAACACAGGAAGCCCCACTCAGCAGTGATCTGGAGCCACGCAGGGCCCTGCACTTCCCATTGCTTGTTTTAAGATTACAGCAGTTCTATTCTGCTCAGGATGTGAACAGCTCCACTCTGAAGGGAAAGAACATTAGAGGGAACATTGGTTGGGGCGGGGATCTCTTGGCTAGTTGGCAACCCGAAAAGCATCAGAGGCCTGCTGGATTGGTTTCAGTGCCCAATTAGTCCAGCATCCTAACTCCTATTGTGATGGATGAGACCTTCTCCGCAAGTACGCAAGGAAAGAACGAGCCCGCAGCAGCTGGGAGGACCAAGACCCTGGGCCTGTGAGTTCAGTGTGGGTCTCATTAGAAGAGGACCAATTTACTAACAGGTTGCCAGTTGACCCGAAACCAGGGCAGACCTGCTCTTGACAGCCATCTTGATACGCTGGGAATCAGCAGACAGGGCTTCTCCCAGTGCGGAGGTGACATCTTCATTGGCTAAGGTCTGCCGATTGAGCTGCTACGTGATTGCGCAGGGACAGTGGGTGGCTGAAAAATTGGCATCAGTGCTGGCAAAGGAGCCGGTGCCTTTATCTGCCATGTAGAACATGAATTGGTTGAGAATGGGTTGATTTTTGTGTGTGTGTGTGTGTGTGTGTGTGTGTAAGAGAGAGAGATTTGTGTGTGTGTGTGTGTGTGTGTGTGTGTGAGAGAGAGAGAGAGAGAGAGAGAGAGAGAGAGAGAGAGAGAGAGGTGTTGTTGCTTCCAATTTATGACGACCCTATGAATGAATGACCTCCAAAATGTCCTGTCATTAACAGCGTTGTAACACAATTGTCCAACAGTTGCTGCAATCTTTGATGTCTCCTTTTTTAGATCTCAGAAGCTAAGCAGGGTCAGCCCTGGTGAGTGCTTGGATGGGAGACCACCGAGGAAGCCCAGGGTTGCTATGCAGAGGCAGGCCATGGCAAACCCACCTCTGTTTGCCTCTGCCTTGACTTAGGTGGCCCAGACTAGCCTGATCATGTTAGATCTCAGAAGCTAAGCAGGGTCAGCCCTGGTGAGTGCTTGGATGGGAGACCACCGAGGAAGCCCAGGGTTGCTATGCAGAGGCAGGCCATGGCAAACCCACCTCTGTTTGCCTCTGCCTTGACTTAGGTGGCCCAGACTAGCCTGATCATGTTAGATCTCAGAAGCTAAGCAGGGTCAGCCCTGGTGAGTGCTTGGATGGGAGACCACCGAGGAAGCCCAGGGTTGCTATGCAGAGGCAGGCCATGGCAAACCCACCTCTGTTTGCCTCTGCCTTGACTTAGGTGGCCCAGACTAGCCTGATCATGTTAGATCTCAGAAGCTAAGCAGGGTCAGCCCTGGTGAGTGCTTGGATGGGAGACCACCGAGGAAGCCCAGGGTTGCTATGCAGAGGCAGGCCATGGCAAACCCACCTCTGTTTGCCTCTGCCTTGACTTAGGTGGCCCAGACTAGCCTGATCATGTTAGATCTCAGAAGCTAAGCAGGGTCAGCCCTGGTGAGTGCTTGGATGGGAGACCACCGAGGAAGCCCAGGGTTGCTATGCAGAGGCAGGCCATGGCAAACCCACCTCTGTTTGCCTCTGCCTTGACTTAGGTGGCCCAGACTAGCCTGATCATGTTAGATCTCAGAAGCTAAGCAGGGTCAGCCCTGGTGAGTGCTTGGATGGAAGAACACCAAGGAAGCCCAGGGTTGCTACGCAGAGGCAGACCATGGCAAACCACCTCTGTTTGTCTCTGCCTTGACTTAGGTGGCCCAGGCTAGCCTGATCATGTCAGATCTCAGAAGCTAAGCAGGGTCGACCCCAGTTAGTACTTGGATGGGAGACCACTCAAGAAGTCCAGGGTTGCTACGCAGAGGCAGGCAATGGCAAACCACCTCTGTTCATCTCTTGCCTTGACCTGCATAACCCAGGCTGGCTTGTCAAATCTCAGAAGCTAAGCAGGGTCGGTCCTGGTTAGTTCTTGGATGGGAGACGGGCCATGGCCAACCACCTCTGTCGGTCTCTTCCCTTGAAAACTCTTTGGGGTCACCATAAGTCGGCTGCGACTCGACGGCCCTTTCTGCCCACATCTTGCGTTCCCTGCTATCAGTGGCATTATATTGACAAACTGCTTGGAGCATTTCCCCGCGAGGTGGTATGGAAACAAAGCAGGGCGGGCTCCCGCGCACACCTACTCCCATCAATGGCGGCAAAATGTGAAGCAGTGACTCGTTTGTGTGTGCAAAGGAGAATTTAGCCTATGAGGACCCCGAGCCTGGTGCTTTAGGGCAGAATCTGTTTGCATCTTCAGCCGTGGGTCTATCAACGCTGGGCAACTCAGGGCTGCGATCCTACACAGACTTATGAAAGAGGAAGCTGATGGAGTAGTTGTGTTTGGGATCACACCGTAACGTGGCAGCGATGGTGGTGGAAAGTGCCATTGAGTCGTAGCCCACTGATGGCAACCCTGTAGGGTTTTCAAGGCAGGAGTTGTTCAGAGGTGGTTTGGCAGTTGTCTGCCTTTGCGTAGCAACCCTGGACTTCCTTGGCGGTCTCCCATCCAAATACCAACCAGCCTGCTTAGCTTCTGAGATCTGACAAGATCCAGCCAGCCGGGGCCATCCAGGTCAGGCCAGAGACATTCAGAGATGGTTGGCCATAGCCTGCCTCTGCGTAGCAACCCTGAAATTCCTTGGTGGTCTCCCATCCAAGTCTTCCGATGTTCTTATTACCCTGCTTAGCTTCTGAGGTCTGATCTGATCAGGCTAGACTGGGCTATCCAGGTCAGGACAGAGGAACAGAGGTGGGTTTGCCCTTGCCTGTGTCACAACCCTGGACTTCCTCGGCGGTCTCCCATCCGCGTATTAACCAGGGCCGACCCTGCTTAGCTTCTGAGATCTGATGAGATTGGGCCAGCCTGGCTCATCCAGGTCGGGGCAGAGACATTCAGAGGTGGTTGGCCATTGCCCGCCTCTTCAGAGCAACCCTGGGCTTCCTTGGCAATCTCCCACCCAAGTCCTAACCAGGGCTGGCCCTGCATAGCTTCCGAGATCTGACGAGATCGGGCTAGCCGGGGCCATCCAGGTCACGGGCACTGTAACATAGCAACAAGAATATCCAGGCTTTCCTGCTGTCAGGCAGTGGGACTGTGGGGGTCAGAGCATCTCCCCGGCATGCAGAGGGTCCCCCGGTTCGATCCCCGGCGCCTCCAGCTAAAAAGGAGCTGGGGAGGAAGTGATCCTTCCCTGAGACCCTGAAGGGCTGCTGCAGCCAGCCAGAGAACACAAGACTGACCTTGATAGATTAGTGGGCTGATTCGGCGTGAGGCTGCTTCACGGGTTCATGAGGAACGAAGGTGGTGTTTTCTACGCCTGTGTCAAGCATCAGCGAAGCCGGAGGAACAGGGAAGGGGTGAAATCTCTGCGATATCGGGGGCTCTGCGGTTAGATGCCCTGATGTGTGATTTAGAAGAAGAGCGAAGAGAAGAGACTGGATTCATACCCCGCCCTTCACTACCCGAAGGAGCCTCAGAGCGGCTCACAATCTCCTTTCCCTTCCAGAGAGCCAGTTTGGTGTGGTGGTTAAGTGCGCGGACTCTAATCTGGGAGAACCGGGTTTGATTCCCCACTCCTCCACTTGCACCTGCTGATGTGACCTTGGGTCAGTCACAAGCTCTGGCACAGCTGTCCTTGAAAAAGAGCAGTTTGTGTCAGAGCTCTCTCAGCCCCACCCACCTCACAGGGTGTCTGTTGTGGGGAGGCGAAGGGAGAGGAGTTTGTAAGCCGCTCTGAGACTCCAAGTGAAGGGCGGGGTATAAATCCAATCTCTTCTCTTCTTCTTCCCCTCCCCACGAGAGACGCCCTGTGAGGTAGTTGGGGCCTGAGAGAGTTCTCTTGAGGACTGCTCGTGACAGAACAGTTCTGAGATAACTTGTGGCTGACCCAAGGTCCCACCAGCAGCTGCCTGTGGAGGAGCGGGGAATCAAACCTGGTTCTCCCAGATTAGAGTCGGCGCTCCTACCCGCTACACCAGACTGGCCCTGGGAGGTGATATGGATTGAGTCCAGGGCACCTGGGAAATTTTTTGCAAGCTCTTCTGCAGTAGGGTCACCGGCTTTGGGTCGGGAAATACCTGGAGAGTTTTGGGGGGTGGAGCCTGAGGAGGGCGGGGTTTGGGGAGGGGAGGGGCCTCAGTGGGATGTAATGCCACAGAGCCCACCTTCCGAAGCGGCCGTTTTCTCCGGGGGAGCC
>NW_015163208.1:96805-103287 GCF_001447785.1 Gekko japonicus | reverse complement strand
TCCTCCTCCTCTTCTTCTTCTTCTTCTTCTTCTTCTTCTTCTTCTTCTTCTTCTTCTTCATATTCCCCCCCCCCACATACTAGGACTTAAAAGAATGCTGGAGGATAAATTATTGCTGGAAAGAGTTCTGTTGTGATTCTGTTTTAAGGTATGTTTTGGGGCGGGCTGGGCTCCCCCTCCCCCCCGAACACTTAAAAAACGGTTGCCGCTTGTTACTTAGGTCCTTCACCTTGAATCTGAGGAGGATGGCGGGCAGAATTATTTTTAATTAAATACATAAATGGAAGCAGGGCTTTTTTGGGGGGGGGGAGAGAAAGAGGTGCCAGAACTCTCAAGAGGAAAACGAATTTTCCGGTCTGTCTACTGAAAACTCACAAACTTTTGAACATTTTAAAAAGAGTTTTGTTGAAGAGGTTCCGGAACTCCGTTCCAGCACCTTCCCCCAGACGAAAAGCCCTGAATGGAAGAATCAAAGCGTTGGAACCTGACGATGCCACGGGCAATTGGGTTATCTACCAGCCTGCGGGCCACTATTCGTATTAAGGATTTTCCCCATCAAAGCAGACCACTAACATTGACTGGCCTGTGAAAATGTTTACCAGCTTCGCTGCTTTGCCATGCCTAACTGCTAGTCTTCCTTGACCTGCAAAGAAACAGCCTTTGTTTGGCATTCTTGGTTGATCGCCTAGATGTGATTTATACTCACCGGGGGTGAGCGTGAGGTTGTCAGGGGTTGGAAAGAGAGGCCTGCCCTACTCCTATGCTCTGCAGAAACCAGCAGGTAATATTTTGTTTATTTGTGTGTGCGTGTGAGAGACAGGAACGATCTCTTAAGTCTGTACGAAAGGTGTCAGGGGTTCCCCCTAGCCACGCTGCCAGCGGACATTCCTGTACAACTAGCCTGTCTTTTAAAATTACTCTGAATGAGGGTTTTTGGAGGAACGGGAGTACGATCACATATTTGCAGGGCTCTTTTTGTAGAAAAAGCCCAGCAGGAACTCATTAGCATAATAGGCCACACCCAACAGCAGAAACTCATTAGAATATTAGGCCACACCCCTGACAGCACAGCTCATTAGCACATTAGGCCGCACCCCCATGTTACCAGAAGTGTGGTTATCCAGCTACACCCACCTTTGGCTTGTTATTCTGTTTACCTTGTTTGTTGTCAAACCCCAGGGCCTTTTTTTGTAGCAGGAACTCCTTTGCATGTTAGGCCACACACCCCTAATGTAGCCAATCCTAATGAGTTCCTGCTGTTGGGTGTGGCCTGTTATGCTAATGAGTTCCTGCTGGGCGTGGCCAACTTGGGAGCCAGCCGGAACTCCGTTCCTGTGCGTTCCTGCCCAAAAATAGCCCTGCATTTGGGAGAGAAGAGAGAAGATTAACCTCTTCATAGACATGAAGGGAGATGGAGTCGCTGCCTTTCCTGCCCCGCTCACCCCACCAGCCTCCGTTCTCTTGGCTCAGTGGTGGAGCCTCTGCTTTGCACACAGAAGGTCCCAGGTTGAATCCCCGGCATCTCCAGTTTAAAAAGGACCAGGTAGTAGATGATGTGAAAGACCCTCTGCCTGAGACCCTGGAGAGCTGATGCCAGTCTGAGTGGACAATACTATGATACATCAGTGGTCCGACTCAGTATAAGGCGGCTTCGTGTGCTCATTTGTTAAGGAGGGGCTGTGGCTCAGAGGGAGAGCATCTGCTCAGCATGCAGAAGGTCCCAGGTTCAATCCCCGGCATCTCCAGTTAAGAGGACCAGGCAGGAGGTGATGGGTCCCCCAACCTTTCTGAGCCTGTGGGTGCCTGGCATTCTGACCCAGAGCGAGAGGCCCAGCCCCAAAATGGCTGCCGCGGCAGAAGGTGGAGCCGGCCACAAAACGGCTACCACGGCTCACCTTCCGTCGCACGGCGAAGATCCTTGTCCTGTGGTGGCAGCTGCTGCCAAAGCAACGCTTTTAAAAACCTGCCCAGCCCATCAAATCTCCAATGGCCAATCAGAAGCCATTCTGGGCTGAAGCCTCACCTGGCCCTGCCTGCTTCTTAAAAACACTTGGTGGGGAGCAGGAAAGGTGTGTGTGTGGGGTCACCATGGCAACCACGGGCCCCACCCGGGGGACCTCAGAGCTAGGAACAGAATGATAACAAGCAGGGCTCTTTTGGTAGAAAAAGCCCAGCAGGAACTCATTAGCATAAGAGGCCACACCCAACAGCAGATACGTAAAATCTGCCCAGCCCATCAAATCTCCAATGGCCAATCAGAAGCCCTTCTGGGCCGAAGCCTCACCTGGCCCTGCCTGCTTTTTAAAAATACTTGGTGGGGAGCAGGAAAGGTGTCGGGGGTCACCATGGCAACCACGGGCCCCAACCGGGGGACCTCAGAGCAAGGAACAGAATGATAATAAGCAGTTTATGTAGCAGTTGGGTGTGGCTTATTATGCTAATGAGTTCCTGCTGGGCGTGGCCAACTTGGGAGCCAGCCGGAACTCCGTTCCTGTGTGTTCCTGCCCAAAAAATAGCCCTGATAGCAAGTACCAATTCTGGTAGCTCTTTGGCGTCTTTGAAGCATTGGGCAGCTGGCGAACGAGCTTTGCGCGATCAGATGAGGAGAACTGGCTGTCGATAGACCTCTGACCAACCTCTCTAGGTGAGGAATTGAGGGCCCTGCGGTTTTGCCCACAGGCTGGTTAGGAAGGAAACTTTCTTCGTCACCCCGCCTTAATGAGCAGAGACGATGCGCCGCCGTCGTGGGAGGCTCGGTCTCGGCGCTGGCTGATTGATTCCTGTTTATTATCTATTAAGAACAGTCGGATAGTTTGGGTAACACATCAATTCATCAAACGGCGCCATCATGCAAATTCCCTAATAAAAACATTTTACTCGTAAATGGTCCCGAACTAATTAACTAAAGTGTTAATTAAAGTGCGGCAGACAGGGATTGTAATCAAGACGTGCTGCTTTATCCATCTTCTGGGTTATTGATAACATCCTTGGCTCATTGATTGATTGGGACTTTCGGCTGTCGAGGAGCGGAGAGGGGGGGCCGTGTGTGGATTGGGGGGCGTGCGGGAGAGATGGAGGGAAGTTTGCAAGGGGGGAGAAGAGGGAAATGGAGGGACAGATTGGTGTGGGGAGGAAGACAGAACTAGAGACAAAAAGAAGGACAGAAAGTAAGTTGTGGGGGGCACAAAAGATAATAAAGACCATGATGCAGTGTGAAAGTCTGGGGAAGATTTGAGGCTGGTGGAAGAAATCAGAGAATGTGGAGTCGTACAAATGGGCAGTATTGAAGGGAAGAGGATACTTTCCCCCTAGGTGTGTGGAAAATTACAGGTGCATTTCCAATCCTGTTCCTCTTTTTGGCCCGGAGCAGAGGATTGCCATGAGAAAATCTACTTGGTGGTTCAGATTTTGGCTGATTCTGCTCTGACATTCATCAATTCCCATTTATCAGCTTCTCTCCCCTTTCAGTAAGACTCCGGATGCGTTGTCACCTGCACCCATGGGTTTTGTAGTCTTAAAACTGCGTAAGCAGCTCATTTTCCTTGCACGCAGGTGAGAAGGGAAATGGCTTCCTGCCAGAAGAGATGAGTATCGTGAGAATACAGATAGCCTGGTGTGAAAAGAAGCCGAAACAAGCCAGACTGAAAAGATAACACAATTTGTAAGCAGTGCCGAATTGTCGTATATTTGTGAAAAGCCGCCCCAAATTTTTAGATCAAGGTACAGAAGAGACAACCTAGCAGTTCGAAAGCAAGAAATTGCAAGTAGATAAATAGGTACCACTTTGGTGGGAAGGTAACAGCGTTCCGTGCGCTTTGGTGTTTAGTCATGCCGGCCACATGACCACGGAAACGTCTTCGGACAGCGCTGGCTCTTCGGCTTTGAAACGGAGATGAGCACAGCAACCCTAGAGTCGGACTCGACTGGCTTTCGAGCAAGGGAACCTTTACCTTTACCTTTACAGAAGAGACAGACATGTACAGCCTAATTTTCATTTATTTAGATGCATAATTAAGATCATAAAAGAAGCCATGCTGGACCAGACCAACGACCCATCCAGTCCAACACTCTGTGTCACACAGTGGCCAAAACCCAGGGGCCATCAGGAGGTCCACGAGCGGGGCCAGAACTCCAGAAGCCCACCCACTGTTGGCCCCCAAGCACCAAGAAGACAGAGCATCACTGCCCCAGACAGAGTGTTCCATCTACATCTTGTGGCTAATAGCCACAGATGGACCTCTCCTCCAGATGTTTCTCTAATCCCGTCTTGAAGCTCTGCTTGTAGCCATCACCACTTCCTGTGGCAAGTTTATTTCTCCCCTCGTCCAGCCCATGGTTTACTGTAGGAAGGCAGTTCTATGACCT
The DNA here is from genome assembly GCF_001447785.1 of Gekko japonicus. Lineage (NCBI taxonomy): Eukaryota > Metazoa > Chordata > Lepidosauria > Squamata > Gekkonidae > Gekko > Gekko japonicus. Next base: position 98,922 of record NW_015163208.1, on the reverse strand, counting down.
CTGCGAGTCCACATGACACACTAAGCTGCCTTATACCGAATCAGACCTTTTGTTGGTCCATCAAGGTCAGTCTGGTCTACTCAGACTTGTAGTGGCTCTCCAGGGCCTCAGGCAGAGAGGTCTTTCCCATCACCTCCCGCCTGGTTCTTTTTAAGCTGGAGATGGTGCGGGATTGAACCTGGGACCTTCTGCATGCCAAGTAGAGGCTCTGCCACTGAGCCACAGCCCCACTTCATGGCTCTTCAGGGAGGGTCTCAGGCATAGGTCTTTCCCATCACCTCCTGCCTGGCCCTTTTAACTGGAGATGCCGGGGATTGAACCTGGGACCTGCATGCCAAGTAGAGGCTCTGCCTCTGCCACTGAGCCACAGCCCCATTTCATGGCTCTCCAGGGTCTCAGGCAGAGGTCTTTTCCATCACCTCCTGCCTGGTCCTTTTAACTGGAGATGCTGGGGATTGAACCTGGGACCTTCTGCATGCCAAGTAGAGGCTCTGCCACTGAGCCACAGCCCCACTTCATGGCTCTTCAGGGAGGGTCTCAGGCATAGGTCTTTCCCATCACCTCCTGCCTGGCCCTTTTAACTGGAGATGCCGGGGATTGAACCTGGGACCTGCATGCCAAGTAGAGGCTCTGCCACTGAGCCACAGCCCCATTTCATGGCTCTCCAGGGTCTCAGGCAGAGGTCTTTTCCATCACCTCCTGCCTGGTCCTTTTAACTGGAGATGCTGGGGATTGAACCTGGGACCTTCTGCATGCCAAGTAGAGGGCTCTGCCACTGAGCCACAGCCCCATTTCATGGCTCTCCAGGGTCTCAGGCGGAGGTCTTTTCCATCACCTCCTGCCTGGTCCTTTTAACTGGAGATGCTGGGGATTGAACCTGGGACCTTCTGCATGCCAAGCAGAGACTCTGCCACTAGGCCACAGTCTCTCCCCAAAATCCCTCCATGGCATTTAGGCCCCCAAAAGACCCCTGGGGCTGTGGACTCGGCCCAGCTATCAGCCCTGGGACAAAGAACACATCAACACACATGGATCTGCCTTGCACTGAATCAGACTCGTGGTCCATCAAGCTCAGTATTGTCTACTTAGACTGGCCGTGGCTCTCCAGGGTCTCAGGCGGAGGTCTTTCCCATCACCTCCTACCTGATCCTTTTAACTGGAGATGCCGGGGATTGAACCCGGGGCTTTCTGCATGCAAAACAGATGCCGAGAGGCAGTGTGGCATGGGGGTTAGGAATGGCAGACTGTAATCTGGAGAACTGGTTTCTGAGCCAGTTTGGTGTGGTGGATAAGAGTACAGACTCTTATCTGGGAGAACTGGGTTTGATTCCTCACTCCTCCACATGCAGCCAGCTGGGTGACCTTGGGTCAGTCACAAGTTCTCTCAAGAGCAGTTCTCTCAGAGCTCTCTCAGCCCCACCTACCTCACAGGGGTGTCTGTTGTGGGGAGAGGAAGGGAAAGGAGACTGTAAACTGCTCTGAGACTCCAAGTGAAGGGCGGGGTATAAATCCAATCTCCTTCTTTGATTCCCCCCTCTTCCACATGGAGGCTGCTGGGTGACGTTGGGCCAGCCACGGTCCTCTCTCAGAACTCTCTCAGCCGCAGCTACCTCACACAAGATGCCTCTTGTTGGGAGAGGAAGAGCAGGCGATTGTAAGCCGCTTTGAGACTCCAGAAGGGAGAAAAAAGCGGGGTATAAAGACGACCTCTTCCTCTTCTTCTGCCACTGAGCCATGGCCCCTTCGCAACGACTGAACACAGGCTTTGCCTGCGCAAGATCCCAGGTTCGGTTCCCAACATCTCCATGTGCTCGACCCTGGTAACCTCCAACGTCGTCGCCAAACAGAAACCCCCAGGGGTCGTTTCGTAGAAAAACAGCGAGGGGAACTCATTAGCATAACTCATTAGCATATGCCGCACCCCCTGACATCACCGGAAGTGTGTCATAAGGCCACACACCCCGCCCCCAACGGTCCCGGCCGCCGCCGTCGGCCTTGCAGCTCCACTGCCGAGCCCCATGAGGGGCCTGGTGGTGGACCTGCAAGGCCGGCGGGAGTGCAAGGAAGCCCCGCAAAGGCCCTCCCTGGCCCCAGACAGGCAGGGGTGTGGAGAGGCC
>NW_015163208.1:94211-95824 GCF_001447785.1 Gekko japonicus | reverse complement strand
TCCTGCAAGATTGAAAGGGCCCTCCAGCTGATTCACGGGCCACGTGCACCCGCTGATCAGCTGAAGGGCCCTTTAAATCTTACAGGAGGGAAGGGAGCGGGGCGCATACCACCCCTCCTTCATTATGGCAAATAATGGCAGCCCCACTAAAAAAAAAAATATTGCCCAACAAACCAAAATATCCTTGCTACAGGACTTCCAGGCACACACATACACACACAGACAAATACTCAACAACAACAAAAGCTTATACCTTGAATAAAACTTTCTTGGCCTTAAAGGTGCCGCTGGACTACATGGTTACACAAGATAAACTCCCTTCAGACCACATTTATCACAAATGGTGATACCTGTAAGACACAGCCGTCCACTACATACTACATTTAGTCATAAAAATTAGATGAAAATCCACAGAATTTTGGTTTGGCAAAACGTTAAAAAGTTAAAATAAGTATAGATGAATATGCTCTCTTATACTGTTATAGGTTACACGCTTTAAGGTTCATGATAATCTGTATAATTTGTTATTTAGCACCTGTTGTATACTGTCTTAATTGCTTTACTGTTCATTAAATTGTAATGCCTGAAATACATTCAATAATTTTTTTTAAAAAGGTGCCGCTGGACTCGAACTTGGTTCTGTCGCTTCAGACCAACACGGCCACCCAGCTGAATCTCTCTCATGCTTGTTATCTTTAAAGCCTGGGTTGTTTCTACCACCCCCACCCCCCCACTGGAAGCCAGATGCAAGATGGCCAGACTCATCCACATGTTTGGAATAGCTCAATTAATCATTCTTTGACTCGCAGCCGGCATTTAGGGTATAAGACGTGTTGTTTTAGTCATGCCTGTGGTCTCGAGTTTGGGCTGCGTTTCACTGTGCCTGTGTGTGCTGGAGGCCAGCTGACAGGTCAGCCTACGTCTCCTGTAACTTTGATGTGTTATTAAAGATCTCCTTGTAAGTCAACCTGGATCTCTCATATCGTTTCTTTGGGAATTTCTGAGAACCCCTGGAGCCCCTGGCCAGGGTCCATAAAACAGAGTTTGGCTGACTTGACTGGAGTGGAAGGGGATGAATAAGCTGTCCCCAGTGTAATGAATCTGAAGAAGTGTGCACGCACGCGAAAGCTTATACCCCAAATTAAACTTTGTTGGTCTTAAAGGTGCTGCTGGACTCGGACTTCGCTCCTGCTGCAAACCATCACGGAAGCAGAGGAAGATATCCTCTGAGGATCGCTGCGTAGGGGGCTACGGCGGAGTGGGGAAATGCAGATTCCATGCTGGCCGTAATTTAAACAGGGATCCGAGAATAAAACGACCGCTCTCGTACTGCCCTGATATAAATCTGTGGCGAGACCACACTTGGAGTACTGTGTACCGTTCTGGTCACCACACCTGAAAAAGAATATCGTAGAGCTTCAAAAGGTGCGGGGAAAAGCAACCCAAAATGATCCAGGGGCTAGAGCAATTCTCCTATTGGTGGTGAAGGGTGCCGTCAAGTTGCAGCTGACTTGAGGCAAAGAAGAAGAAGAAGAAGAAGAAGAAGAAGAAGAAGAAGAAGAAGAAGAAGAAGAAGAAGAAGAAGAAGAGGAGGAGGAGGAGGAGGAGGAGGA
>NW_015163208.1:93813-93974 GCF_001447785.1 Gekko japonicus | reverse complement strand
GTGGGTGCGGCCGAGAGAGCTCTTTCGATGACTGCTCCTGAGAGAACAGCTCTGAAAGAACTTCTGACTGACCCAGGATCACACCAGCAGCTGCATGGGAAGGAGTGGGGAATCAAACCTGTTTGTCCCAGATCAGAGTTCACGCACCTAGGCTTCATGGG
>NW_015163208.1:88044-91840 GCF_001447785.1 Gekko japonicus | reverse complement strand
ATGTCTGCCTTACAAGCCCTGCGGAAAGGTAGTAAATCTCACAGGGCACGGGTTTTCTCCAGCAGAGAGTTCCACCAGGAGATTTTTGCTACCTGAGTGTAACACTCTTTTGGGGGCGTACTAAGTGAGGCCGTCCCGAAGGTATGTGGGTCCCTGACCGCTAAGGGCCTTTACTTGTACATCTGATGCGCACAGAAAACAAAGGCACTTTTCACTTTGTCTTGGTGGGGAAAGATGTGGCGCGTGCACAGCCATGGAACACGAGGCTGGCGTTTGGCCCGTGTGAGCAAACTAGTTAGTTACATCTAACCAGGGAGAGCGACGGCGCAGAAGCGACGTACCGGCTCGATTGATCACGGCCCGGCGCATGTGAGGTTGGTAAGCAGGTTAATTAACCTGTATCGAGTGGGCGAATTTAATGTGGTTTTTGTTAATCTGCGTTAAGCCCCCTGTGTAGACGTGCTCTAAACAGATCAAAAGGGCCTTTTCCTTCCCTATTCCCCGCCGCCCCGTTCCGATTGGAGGCCGGGTTTTGATTCTGAAAAATCCCTTTCGGTCGCCGTGGGGGCAGGCCCGCCAGCGGGTGAAGGGAATCGTGTGCCACATGCGTCCCTCGCTAATCAATGGATGGGTAATGTGGCTGATTTTCCTGGTGTGAACAAACGGCATCTCAGCCTTGTCCACTTTGTGGCGCGTGAATGAGTAAGCGAAGGAAGCCCGTAGCTGACCCAGATTCTCTGCAGGGTGACTCAGATGTGTGGGTCGCTCCCAGCATCCCTTGCCCCTTGATCGGGACATGTGACACTCTGTCCACTGAATGCCTTTGTGGGGGGGGGAATTAAGAGTCCTGCCTTCGCCAAGGGCTCATTCACCCAGGCAGATCCACATTTGGCACTAAGGTTAACAAGGCAGGCAGTGCGGTGTAGGGGTTAGGGTGAGGGACTGATGTCGAGGAGCCACAGGGGCCGAGTCCCCAGTTGCTCAATGGGCGATTTGGGGTCAGTCGTCGTCTCTCTCTCTCTTGGCTTACTCCAAAATGGAGGGAAGGGGAAATGTAGAAACACAGAGTTGGAAGGGACCGTAAAGGGTCATCTAGTCCAGCCCCCTGCACAATGCAGGAAATCCACAACTACTTCACTCCCTGAACGACACCTGCTCTGTGCCCAGAAGAAGGCAAAAAGCCTCCAGGATCCTTGGGCCAATCTGGAGGAAAATGCCTTCCCAATCCCAAAGTGGCAATTGGCATTACCCTGGGCGTCTAAGAAAGGGCCACGAGAGCTAAACACCGGCTCATCCCTTTCTGCCCTCCCTTCCTGTGATCTACCTGAGTTCACAGAATCCGCATTGCTGTCCGATGGCCACCGAGCCTCTGTTTGAAAACCTCCCAAGAAGGAGAGCCCACCACCTCCCGAGGAAGCCTGCTCCACTGAGGAACCCCTCTAACTGTCAGGAGGTTCTTCCTCATGTTTAGCCAAAGACTCTTTCGATTTCATTTCAGCCCAGTGGTTCTGGTCTGACAGTTCTAGGGCAACAGGAGGAGAAGAAGAAGAAGAAGAAGAAGAAGAAGAAGAAGAAGAAGAAGAGGAAGAAGAAGAAGAGGAAGAGGAAGAGGAAGAGGAAGAGGAAGAGGAAGAAGAGCAAGAAGAGCAAGAAGAGGAGGAGGAGGAGGAGGAGGAGGAGGAGGAGGGAGATTGGATTTATACACCGCCCTCCACTTGGTGCGGCTTACAAACTCCTTTCCCTTCCCCTCCCCACAACAGACACCCTGTGAGGTGGGTGGGGCTGAGAGAACTCTGACACAAACTGCTCTTTTTCAAGGACAGCTGTGCCAGAGCTTGTGACTGACCCAAGGTCACATCAGCAGGTGCAAGGGGAGGAGTGGGGAATCAAACCCGGTTCTCCCAGATTAGAGTCCGCACACTTAACCACTACACCAAACTGGAGAAGAGAAGAGAAGAGAAGAGGTGATTGGATTTATACCCCACCTTTCACTTGGAGTCTCAGAGTGGCTTACAGTCTCCTTCCCTTCCTCTCCCCACAACAGACACCCTGTGAGGTCGGTGGGGCTGAGAGAGCTCATTCAAGAACTGCCCTTGAGAGAACAGCTCTGAGAGAACTTGTGACTGACCCAAGGTCACACCAGCCGCTGCATGTGAAGGTGTGGGGAATCAAACCCGGTTCTCCCAGATTAGAGTCTGTGCTCCTAACCACTACACCAAACAACTCTGATCCGTCCTCTATACAACAGCCCTCTGAATCCCTGAAGATGATGATCGTATCCCCTCTCAGTCGTCTCCTCTCCAGGCTAAACATACCCAGCTCCTTCACCCTTTCCTCATAGGACTTGGTGTCTAGACTCCTCACCAGTGTTCCCTCTAAGCTTAGTGTGAGCTAGCTCACAGTTTTTTAACTTCCGGCTCACACATTTTTGTCTTTGCTCAGAAAAGGCGGCTCCAGAGCCAACTAATTTATGCAGTCGCCAAATCGCTCGCTCACAACTTTGATACCAGGAGCTTACAAAGTAGAATTTTTGCTCACAGGACTCTGCAGCTTAGAGGGAACATTGCTCCTCACCATCTTCGTTGTATGTTTCCCTGAGCCCGCTGGAGGGAAGGTGGGATTTATTTATTTTTAAAAGAATGATTACTTATTGTAAGGTTTGCGTTTTGTGCCAGCGCGGCACCAATTGGTCCTAAAATGTGCAGCAAAATGACAATATACCAAATAAAAGCATTAAACCCAGCAAGTGGATACGCAAATGCGAAATGTCTCAAACGATTCGGGGGCAGTGTTCCCTCTAAGCTGAGTTAGTGTGAGCTAGCTCACAGTTTTTTAGCCTCCAGCTCACAGATTTTTGTCTTAGCTCAGGAAAGATGGCTCCAGAGCAAACTAATTTATGCAGGAGCCAAATTGCTCGCTCACGACTTTAATGCCAGTAGCTCACAAAGTAGAATCTTTGCTCACAGGACTCCACAGCTTAGAGGGAACATTGCCCGGGGGTGGTTGAAAATGCCGGTCGTTTGACCTCTGCCGTCTCTGGGCTGCCTGTTCCCATCTCTGTTTGCTCAGGTGTAAGCCCCACTGAGTTCAATGGGGTCTACTCTCCAGAAAGTGAATTGCAGCACCATGCTCCATCAACAATCTTATTTACTTTAGATTTGCTTGGCCGTCTTTCCCTGAAATAGGACTCCGGGCAGCTTGTATCTTAGGCAAATACAATACTTAAGAAAAATTAAAACATTAAAATATATTAAAAACTATTCATCAGGGCGGGAAAAAAACTCTGTGTCCAAGATGATGGATAATTTCAGGATCCACCTGCTGCCCCCTGGATGGAGAGAAAAATATGGAGAAAAAAGGGGGTGAGGTGGAGTGCGAAGCTGTGGCTGTCCTCAGCCAAAGGCCTGGCGGAACATCTCCGCCTTGCAAGCCCTGCAGAAAGGTAGTAAATCCCATAAGGCAGTGATGTTCTCTGGCAGAGAGTTCCACCAGGTGGGGGCCAGGGTTGAAAAGGCCCCGCCCCTAGCCGAGGACAGCCGGATCTCTCTTGGGCTGGAGACACACCAGGAGGTTCTTATTACTAGTTTGAAAGCAAGAAATTGCAAGTAGATAAATGGGTACCACTTCGGTGGGAAGGGAACAGCGTTCCGTGCGCCTTGGTGTTTAGTCATGCCGACCACATGACCACGGAAAAGTCTTCGGACAGCGCTGGCTCTTCAGCTTTGAAACGGAGATGAGCACCGCAACCCTAGAGTCGGATTCGAGTGGCTTTCGAGCAAGGGAACCTTTACCTTTA
>NW_015163208.1:82638-88023 GCF_001447785.1 Gekko japonicus | reverse complement strand
AGTGGCGGTCCCAAAGATATGAAGGTCCCTGACCGCTAATGGCCTAAAAGGTCAAAACCAAGACCTTGAACCGGATCCAGTGCTCTACTGAAGGGTATGTTCACAACAACACATAAATCTCTAGGGTCCACATTGCCGGATTCCTCAGCTGTTGATTGAGGATTCTCAGGTGAACATGGGAATCGCCTCCATCGAAAAGCACAGTGCTTCTGTTCACACGAAAGGTCTTTTTTTGTGGAAAGGCTAGAATTCGAGTCCAGGAGCACCTCCGAGTTCAACAAGATTTGGGCGGGTGTAAGATTCGGAGAGTCAAAGCTCCCTTGGACGGAGGGAGATGCCACTTCGAGGGACTGAGATCTGCGGTCCATCTCGCTCCAGGTTGTCCACTCCAGTGGGCAGAAGTCTTTCTACCCAGAGCTGCTACCTGAGATGTGGCCCATAGCTACAGTGGGGCTATTGGGGGCTATGTCCCCTTCATTAAAGTGCCAGCCCCCACATGCTTTTTTTAGAAGAATGGGGGGAATGGCCCGCGCCCCTCTCCTTCCCCTCCTGCAAGATTGAAAGGGCCCTCCAGCTGATCGGCAGGCCACATGCTCCCCGCTGATCAGCTGGAGGGCCGTTTAAATCTTGCAGGAGGGGAGGGAGAGGGGTGGCCGGCGGCGGTCGGGCTTGGGTTGCGGATTGGAACTGACATAAAAATAATGGCAGGCCCTACCAGCCCCATCAGAAAGATTTCCGCCCCACGAGCCACAACATCCTGGCTACGGGCCTGCCTGAGATCCTAAGGCCCGGAGACACCAGAGAGTGCAATCGGGACCTTTGATGTGCCAGACCGGTGCTTTGCCACGGAGCCGCGCCCCTTCACCCAGAACACAATGCTCCCTCTAAGCTGTGGAGTCTTGTGAGCAGAAATTCGACTTTGTGAGTGACCGGCATTAAAGATGTGAGCGAGCGATTTGGCTGCTGCATCAATCAGTGTGCTCTGGAGCCCTCCTCCTTGAGCTGAGGCAAAAGTGTGTGAGCCGGAGGCTAAAAAAACTGTGAGCTAGCCTCACACCAACTCAGCTTAGAGGGAACACTTCCCAGAAGTCCTTAAAAACGTTAACTATGCAATAAGCTCAAATGCTCCCACAGGCATACAGGGCACACCGAGGTTTTGCACACTCTCAACTGATTCCTTGCTCCTCCCCAGCTTTGAAATGCCTTTCTTCTAAAAGTGTGCATGTGTGTGTGTAAGATGCCATCAAGTCGCAGCTGATTCTAGGCAACCCCATAAGGTTTCCAAGGCAAGAGATGTTCAGAGGTGGTTTGCCCATTGCCTGACTCTGCGTAACAACCCTGGGCTTCCTTGGTGGTCTCCCATCCAAGTACTAACCAGGGCTGACTTGGCTTAGCTTCCGAGATCTGGTGGGATCGGGCAGCCTGGACCACCTAACTCAAGGCAAGAGACATTCAGAGGTGGTTTGCCATGGCCTGCCTCTGCGTAGCGACCCCGGGCTTCCTTGGTGGCCTCCCATCCAAGTACTAACCAGGGCTGACTTGGCTTAGCTTCTGAGATCCGATGAGATCGGCCAGCCGGGGCCATCTAAGTCAAGGCAAGACACATTCAGAGGTGGTTTGCCATGGTCTGCCTCTGCGTAGCCACCCTGGACTTCCTTGCTGGTCCTTCATCCAATCACAAACCAGGGATGATTTGGCTTAACTTCTGAGATCTGATGAGATCAAGCAGCCTGGACCATCTAACTCAAGGCAAGAGACATTCAGAGGTGGTTGGCCATGGCCTGCCTCTGTGTAGCAGATCCTGGACTTCCTTGGTGGTCTCCCATCCAAGTACTAACCAGGGTCAATCCTGCTTAGCTTCTGAGATCTGACGAGATCGGGCTAGCCTGAGCCATCCAGGTGAGTTTTGAAAGTGGTATCAGATTTGTTTGGTCTCAAAGGTGCCCCAGACTCAAACTTAGTTCTCACATCTGTTGTGAACTCTTTCATTATCTGGATGCTAATCTGCTGCTATCCACAGGCCTTACCAACGACTTTAATCCAATCTTAGCTATACTTATTGCTGGTTACTAACCCACCTACCCTCTCTCTCCCTATATGTAAGACTTGAGGAAGTCTGTTTCAAGGTATGTGAAGGAGTGCAAGAGTCCAGTCGCACCTTAAAAACTAACAAAATTTGTGGTAGGGGACAAGCTTTCGTGAGTCACTGCTCACTTCTTCAGAAGAAGTCTGAAGAACTTCAACAGAGGCATAACATCCAGATCACAAGATGTGATAGTCCCGCTGTACACTGCATGGGTCAGGCCGCACCTGGAGTCCTGTATGCAGTTCTGGAGGCCTCGCTTCAGAAAGGACGTGGACAGAACGGAGCGGGTCCAGAGGAGAGTGACGAGGATGATCGGGGGCCTGGAGACCAAGCCCTATGAGGAAAGGCTGAGGGACTTGGGGAATGTTCGGTCTGGAGAAGAGGAGGCGGAGGGGGGACGGGATGACTCTCTTGAAGTCTTTGAAGGGCCGTCACTTAGAGGAGGGCAGGGAGCTGTTCCTGTGGGCAGCAGAGGAGAGGACTCGTAATCATGGGTTTAAATTAAGGGCAGGAAGGTACCGGCTGGAAGAACTTTTTGACAGTCAGAGTTGTGCCACAGCGGAATTGGCTGCCTAGGGAGGTGGTGAGCGCCCCCTCGCTGGCAGTCTTGAAGCAGCAGCTGGACAGACCCTTGTCAGGGATGCTTGAGGCTGAGGGGGTTGGACTAGATGGCCTCTATAGTACCTTCCAATGCTGTGTGATTCCATGATTCTATGACTCTTACTCTTTTCTGCTACAGATAGACTAACACAGACTACCCATCTTGATCTATCTGAAGAAGTGTGCATGCACATTATTGGTCTTCAGGGTGCCCCTGGACTCAAGCTTTATTCTGTTGCTTCAGACCAACAGAGCGACCCATCTGAATCCATAGTCTAAGAAAGCTACCGTGGGGAAATGTTTAGAGCAGGGGTCATTTCCTGCAGGAGCGCACAGGAGCAGAGCTCCAGCAGTAAAGAGCCCAGGGGGTGGGCACATGCAACAAGCCCCACCCCCTGCTCCCAGCAGCCCTCAGTCAGAGCAAGAAGCAGCCAGGTACGCTGCAGAGCTCCCCCGGCCCAAAACAGTCCAGTGGCACCTTTAAGACCAAGTTTTATTCAGGTACAAGCTCTCCCTCCTCTGCGAGGGCAGATCTGCATGTTCCCCCCCTCCCCATAGCTAGCAATCCAAAACAGTCCAGTGGAGCCTGAGCGGTGGGTGTTGCCTTCTGACGCACTTCCGGTGATGTCAGGGGGTGTGGCATATGCAAATAAGTTATGCTAATGAGTTATGCTAATGAGCTCCTGCACCTCTTTTTCTACGAAATAACTCCTGGTTTAGAGTATCGGACTATGGTCTGGGACACCCAGGTTCAAATGCCCACTCTGCCACGGAAGCTCGCTGGGTGGCCTTGGGGCAGTCACACGCACTCCCGGCCGAACCTGCCTCACAGAGCTGTTGTGAGGAGGACAGGAGAATGAGGTAAGCGGCTTTGGGATCCCATTGGGAGAGAAAAGAGGGATATAAATCAAATACACTAGCATTTACTCGGTACAGTTTATGAAAGGACTCCCGTTCTCCCACTGAACCTAATTATACCCGCTCACTTTGGGCCACCAGACAAGAAATATCGAGCGTCACATAGGGTTGTCACCAGCTCCGAGTTAAGAAATTCCTGGAGATCTGGAGCGGGAATGTGGGGAGGGGGCTCAACAGGGATGTGGTGCCACAGAGTCCACCCTCCAAAGCGGCCATTTTCTTCAGGGGAGCTGAAGTCTGGACATCAGTCACCATTCCAGAAGACCACCAGCCCCCATCGGGAGCTTGGCAACCCATTGGTGTAAACTTCAGCCAGTTTGGTGTCGTGGTTAAGTGTGCGGACTCTAATCTAGGAGACCCGGGTTTGATTCCCCACTCCTCCACATGCAGCTGCTGGCGTGACCTTGGGTCAGTCACAAGCTCTGGCACCGCTGTTCCTGAAAGAGCAGTTTCTGTCAGAGTTCTCTCAGCCTCACAGGGTGTCTGTTATGGGGAGGGGAAGGGAAAGGAGTTTGTAAGCTGCTCTGAGACTCCGAGTGAAGGGCGGGGTATAAATCCAATCTCTTCTTCTCCTTGTCCTCTTCTGCCGAGAGGCCTATATAGCTTTAAGCCATAGTTCTGGCACAGCTGTTCTTGAAAAAGAGCAGTTTCTGTCAGAGCTCTCTCAGCTCCACCGACCTCACAGGGTGTCTGTTGTGGGGAGGGGAAGGGGAAGGAGATTGTAAACCGCTCTGGGACTCCAAGTGAAGGGCGGGGTATAAATCCAATCTCTTCTTCTCCTTGTCATCTTCTGCCGGAGGCCTATATAGCTTTAAGCCATAGTTCTGTCAGAGCTGTTCTTGAAAAAGAGCAGTTTCTCTCAGAGCTCTCTCAGCCCCACCGACCTCACAGGGTGTCTGTTGTGGGGAGGGGAAGGGGAAGGAGATTGTAAGCCGCTCTGAGACTCCAAGTGAAGGGTGGGGTATAAATCCAATCTCTTCTCTTCTTCTTCTTCTTCATCATGTACTCCGGGTAGGCCGCAGCCTGCCCTCAAGTTGGCCTGTAGCCTGGCATATTTTTACCCCTTGTATGGAATAGGGTTGCCAGGTCATTCCTGGCTACTGTGGGGGTGGGTAGGGCTCCCAGATGCAGTCTGGGAAATTCCTGGAGATTTGGGGATGGAGCCTGGGGAGGACAGGGACCTCAGTGGGGTCCAATGCCACAGAGTCCCCGCTCCAAAGCATCCATTTTCTCCAGGGGGAACTGATCTCTGTAGTCTGGAGATGAGCTGTAATTCGGGGGGATCCCCAGGCCCCCCCTGGAGGCTGGCATCCCTACGTAGTATTTCCTGCCTAGGTTTTAGGTCACAGATTTGGCATTCAAAACGGGTTTTGGGAGGCGAGCTTCAACTCCCCCCCCCCACTCCATTTTCTCCTAACAAGTCATCTGCCAACCGCGCGGCAGTCGCTTCACACTCCTCTAGCACGGAGGCTAATAAACCCCCACTTGTGTGATTAGAGCAGATTTTAATAGTAATTAAAACAAATTACCGGCAAGATTATATGCCACTATGTAAATCTCTCTCTCTCTCCCCCCCCTTTCTTTGTGTTCTTTTAAAGCAGCTTTCCTTCACTGGCTCTGATTGGAAACTGTCTGTTTATTTTGAAAGGATGGGGTGGGAGGGAGGAAAATATATTTGTGGGGGAAGATCTTCTAATTGCCTCTTCTCTTTTTTTGGCTTTTTTTGGCTGCGTTGACAGCCGCCTTGCACTGTTTCCCCCCCCCCCCAAAAAAAACCCTTT
>NW_015163208.1:81803-82556 GCF_001447785.1 Gekko japonicus | reverse complement strand
TGAAGATTAAATGTTGGAAACCCAGATTATTTGGGGGGGGGAGGCTTCAGGGGAAACCCCCCCCCCAAAAAAAACACCATTCCACACTCAACATATAAGGATAAGGGCTGAGACATCCATTTAGAAAGGAGTATCTGTTTGCCTGAGTCTTCCATCTTTGGATGTGTGCATATTTCGGGGAGGGTGCAGAAAGGAAGAGAAACAGAGGATGTAGGAACGAAGCATCTTTTTCGTGGGTTTGCCCCTGTCTTCTCAGAGGAGGACAAAGGATCAGGGGCCAGCCAAGGCCGAAGTCTGGCATCTTTGCGTTGCCAAGGCGGCAGGCATCCGCCCCTTGTTGGAAATCCAACTTCCCATTGTGCCCCGCAACTCATGCGCAGCAACTGGATTGTGACTGGAGTGGACAAGACGATCCCACAGCCAACGACGACGGGTAATATATTACAACTAGAGCACACTACCTAGCGATACCCAGAGGCAATGTTCCCTCTAAGCTGTGGAGTCCTGTGAGCAAAAATTCTACTTGGTGAGCTATTGGCATTAAAGTTGTGAGCGGGCGATTTGGCTACTGCATAAAGCAGTTTGCTCTGGAGCCCTCCTTCCTGAGCGAAGGCAAGAATGTGAGCCGGAGGCTAGAAAACGGTGAGCTAGCTCATGCTAACTCATCTTAGAGGGAACCCTGATATGCCACCTTCGCCCTGGAGACTTCCAAAAACACAGTTGGCGTTTGGTGCATGGGTGTGTGTGTGTGTG
>NW_015163208.1:79186-81273 GCF_001447785.1 Gekko japonicus | reverse complement strand
CTCCAAAGTCCGAGCCCATAAATAATATTCAAGCGGCTCTATTGTTAAGTTGCGGCGAAGGTTCTGTTTGCCGGCGACCCCCGCCGCCTCCCCCATACATCACCCGCTGACAGCTGCAGAAAAGCGGCGAATTAGCACCTAAATCGAATATTGATCAACTCCAGAGTCGGCTCCACTTCGCTGCCTGAGCCGGGGCGCGCCTCTCGCCCGCCCGCGACCCCCCCTCCCCTCCCCATTCGGCTCGAAGCGGGGGCCGAGCTCGACGAGGAGGGGACCCCTTCGACCAACCCCCCCCCAGCCCCCAGCATCACCTCCGGGGGGCCCTGGCTTTGGGGAGGAAAGTTTCTTCTTAGATGCAAGGGCGCCTCTTCTGCTTCGGGGGGCCTGGCTCCTTGCAGCTGCAGCGGGAGCGGGCTGGGAGGTGGAGAGGAGAGGGCCTCTGAGCATACCTAGAGGGCTTCCTCCTCCTGGGGGGGCAGCCTCCAGGCAGGACCTGGAGATCCCCCGGAATTACAGCTCAGCTCCAGACGACAGAGATCAGCTCCCCTGGGGGAAAAACGTAGGCTTTGGAGGGTGGACGGGATGGCGTTGTGCTGGGATGCCAGCCTCCAGGCGGGAGCTGGGGATCCCCCGGAATTACAGCTCATCTCCAGAGATAGGTTCTGCTGGAAGAAACAGAGATGCTTTGGAGGGTGGAGTCTATGGCACTGGATCCCACTGAGGTCCCTGCACTCCTGATACACAAAATCTGCCTCCCCAGGTCAGCACTCCCCAGGCTCCACCCCCCCAAATCTCCAGGAGTTTCCCCACCTGGAGCTGGCAACCTTACACTTACCCCCCCCATATGCCCTGCCAGTGGCCGGGGGGGGTGACACCACCCTGACAACTCTGTCTCCTCAAGTTCTGAACAGCCCTCCACAGTCCGGCCCTTTAGCCGGGGTGATGTGTTGATTTGTAAGCCACAATCTTAGACTCTGTTTCATACTTTCCTTGACCTAGGCTGGTTTGTGGAGGCCAGTTTGGTGCAGTGGTTAAGAGCAGGGGACCCTAATCTGGGAGAACCGGGTTGGATCCCCCACTCCGCCACATGCAGCTGTTGGTGTGACCTTGGGTCAGTCACAAGTTCTCTCAGAGCTGCTCTCTCAAGGGCAGTTCTAGAAAGAGCTCTCTCAGCCCCACCGACGTCACAGGGTGTCTGTTGTGGGGAGGGGAAGGGAAGAAAATTGTAAGCCGCTCTGAGACTCCTTGGGTAGTGAAGGGCGGGGTATAAATCCAATCTCCTCCTCCTCCTTTCCCTCCTCCTCCTCTTCTTCTTCTTCTTCATCATCATCTCTATGTGTTTTAAAAAAGAAAGGCAAAGGGTACCAGCGTCGGACCCTTTGAAATGTGGTGTCGGCCTTATACTGAATCAGACCTTCGGTCCCTCAAGGTCAGTATTGTCTTCACAGATGGGCAGCGGCTCTCCAGGGCCTCAGGCAGAGAGGTCTTTCCCATCACCTCCTTCCCTGATCATCAATGTATTCCAGGTTAAGGGAGCACTTGAGCACATACACACACATGAACACAGGAAGCTGCCTTCTACTGAATCAGACCCTGGACCTATCACTGTCAGAACTAGGCCCGTGGCTACAGTGGGGCATTTCGGGACACCGCCCCCTCCAATGTGAGGCACGCCCCACCACGGCTGCTGCCCCTCCCCTCCCCTCCTCCCCTCCTGTGACATGAAAAGGGCCCTCCAGCTGATTGGCACCCTCTCCCTCCCTCCCCTCCTCCAAGATTTAAAGGGTGCTCCAGCTGATCAGCAGGCCCTTTAAATCTCGCAGGAGGTGAGGGAGGGGGGCGGCTGCCGGCTGCACGCCTTCCCTGAACACCAAGTGGTGTGTGGCCACCCCTCCCCCCTCCCTTCTCCCCCTTAGCTGATTGGCGCCCTCTCCCTCCCCTCCTCCAAGATTTAAAGGGTGCTCCAGCTGATCAGCAGGCCCTTTAAATCTCGCAGGAGGTGAGGGAGGGGGGCGGCTGCCGGCTGCACGCCTTCCCTGAACGCCAAGTGGTGTGTGGCCACCCCTCCCCCCTCCCTTCTCCCCCTC